>NC_143574.1:25537741-25841370 GCF_054136105.1 Typopeltis vanoorti | reverse complement strand
GGTAACTTGTAGGCAAGTGTTCTTGCCACAAAATGTTAATGGTGAGAATTTTACAGGGTAGTTCACCACTGCTTTCCCTAACCCTCATTTTATCCAGGCTTTGGACTGGCATATAGCTGATGAATCAGACCTATGTATTCTTGGCTAAAATTGGTATGTCTTCCTGGGGCCAGTTTGCTTGTTCTGAGGACAAAAAACTCAAGTTTCCAGGTGTAAAAACTCTACCTCTGTATGAGACTAACTAACTCACCTTTAGTCAAAAGAGATAGCTAACTCATCAGATAAAGGTTCTTCACATCATAGACAGGAATTGAACCCAAGTCTTTCCACCAAAGGGCTTTATATATACTGACTAACTGAGCTACAGATGCTCGAATTGGCCTATAGAATTGTGCATATGGGAATGGATTGAAAGGAGGAGGAGAGGAAGGGATATAATAGAAATATACAAGTTAGTCAGGAGATCTTTACAGAACAGCACAACATAAGTGAGATTTCACAGCTTGTGAATGGTGGAGAACTTGGAGTCATCTTTGGTTAGAAAGCATGCAAAGTGCAGGTTCTTCTCATGACATTTGGTGAGTAAGTGGAGTGGGCTACAGTTGGATGTCATGAGTGCATCTTATGAAAATGTGTTGAAGGAGACATACATGATATGTGTTTAAGTGTCTAACTGGGTCCTCCCTTGATGAGTCCTTGAATTCCATGGAGGAGCATTCATAATAATAATAACGTAAAAGAGTTGGGTTGGGTAATTTAATTATGGGCAAAACAACAAAGGCTATGAGACTAGTGCATGTATTCTTCTGGCTGGTTTGCCTGTTTTACAAGAGGAGAAAACCTTTCACCTCTGTATAGACTAGTTAGCTTTAGCTAAAAAGTTCTTATATCAAACAAAGGAATAAAGCTGAAATATAAATAAGGTCACTTTGATATTTTTTAAAGAGAAATGTGTTTCACATTGACATCTTTTCTTCTTAAGCTTTGTATGTTTCAAACAGACTGTAATTTTTTTAGAATAAGTACCGATGTAAATGGTATATGCTTTTATTCTGTGCCCAGCTCCTAGACTAGTGCATTAAGACCAACTTACTAATTCTTCCACTTTCATTCTGGACTTCACTTTGTAGTTGATAGATTATATTCTAATATACTTTCACAGCAATTTACAGCTAAAAATTAGCAGTATATAAACTTTTAGATGTTTTATTCATTTATTAGCAAGGAGAAATATGTAATAATAGTTAAAATCACACCACATTTAGTTACTTTTATAAGGCAGGTTTCTATAATAGCTGCTACACTAAGCACAAAATCTTTGATGTCACCAAATTATCAGAAACATCTCTCGTAGTCCAATTTTCAGTTTATTTTTATTTTTTAAATTTTAACTCTTACTATCAGTAATTTATATTATTATTATAAGGAACATAACATGATGCATAATCATGTCACTCAAGTTTTACTGGTAAAATAAGATCGTAATTAATTTATTTGCAGTTTATGTGATAATGGCATTTGTTTTTCATTTATTTTAGACTGGCAGAGCTAGTTATCAGTCTCATGTATTCCTTATAATTTATCATGAACTTCTGGCTTTTGCTTAACTACTGGAGCATTACAATATTCTTTATTAAAACTATTCTGGTTCACAGACTGTCAAAATTAAGTATAAGATATCTATAAAAAAGATTATTTAAAATTATATTATAAAAATAAGTACTATATAGTGTAATTGGCAGTAACTCGGTAGACAAGAAAACTTTATCTTGTAATATAGTAAAATGCTTAGAAATAAATTTTTGAAAAAAATCTGGATCTCATGATTTACTCTAGACCAAACTTTTCTCTGTTATTATCTGTAATTAACCAAGAAATTGTTTCCTGGTATAAAATTGTTTTCTGAGAGTATTTCATTTATAGTAGACATATCCATAAGTTAATACATCCTTGTACTAAATTCCTCAACATTTTATTAAAGATTTCAGGCAAAGTGCAACAGATTCACATCTTTTTTTTTTTTTAATTATTATTATTATTATAATCAAGCAACTCCTATATTAAAAACTTTTTCTAATGATCGATTAAAATTATCTAAAATATTTCTTTATTTATACACACTTAAATTTCTTTACTGATGGAATAATGGAACTTGCATGAAATTAATATTAAAGAAGAATTTATATGAGCATTTGCTATAAAAATGCATTGTCTAATAATACATACTACAAAGATTTGCCAAGTTAATATTAAAAAAGCAGGCAAAATATATGATGTTTATCAAGATGTGATCTGTAATGTGACAATTTTTTTAAAAAATATATACTGAATTCTTTTTAGATTTGATAATAAAAAAATAGATAAGTAAAAGTGGAAGAGTAAAAATTTCATTTTCATTTACTAAAAATTTAAATTAGCAAAGATTTGGAAAAAAAATGAACAAATCTACTGTTTGTTCTTTTATGAAACTGGAGGTGGGGGATATATTCAGTTTTCTTTATTACTGTTGGTAAGATAGATTTCAACAATATATGCATGATAATCATCAGTACAGTTATACTAGGCAATTATAATAATTATCTTAAGAATAACTATTTACATCATACACATTTAATGGAAATAATGCATGACACTGAGGAATGAAATTAAACATTAATGATTCCAATATTCTATCTGTCATCAGAGATATCATCAAAAGAACAATGTAAGACTCCAGTGTGCCTGTAGGCAATAGAGGTAGGGGATATCTCATAGGAGGGCTGTTTCCCTACCCATATGAGTTCTGATCAATAATTTCAGTTATTTGGAGTGACAGGCCTTACAATTGCTGTTTCTCATATCTTTGAAAACTTCACACAACCATATTTATTCAAGTTAGGATAGCTTTTAAGAGCAGCCAGAAAGACTTTAATGTTTAAACTTGCTGTGATATAGTAACTGTAGTGCTGTTTTACTCTCACCCGCCCCCATCCCATTCTATGGGTAATAATCCAGAGTCAGGCAGGCCTTGACTATTCATAGTTGTAGCAGCAGTGATGTTCTAGATGCTCACTGCTTTTCTAGTTTGTACAAAGCTAGCTTGCAAGAATAAGGAACTCTGTAGATCTCTGGAAATGATAAGGGAAGAGGTCATCTCTCTAATATAAAAGATCTTTACTATTGAGCCCATTCATTTTGGTTACTTCACTTTAAGGAACAACATGTATATAAACAAAAACACACTTCTGTCCAATTTCTACATCAAGCATTTTGACAAAAAAAATCTAGACACAGCTATCATGTTTAGTCCTTCATTTGGCTAAGATATATTGATGATGTCTTTGACTGTGTATGACCAGGATAGGTTAGACACTCTACAACCACCTCAACAGCTAACATTCCAATTTAAAAAAAAAAAAAAAAAGTCTATCCTTTCTGAACACTTTAATAAATAACACATCTTCCACATTAATTGTACTTTATTATTTTTTTAATATTACTCCCACACATGGAAGGTCACAAGGTCTATAGCAAACAAATGCTGTGTGTGTGGTCCTTGGAGAATGCTTAATGGGTAAACCTTTTCCACAGAACTGAGGTAAACTGAATAAAAGACAACTGGGAATAGCAGGTTGGATTAGTCAACAGTTCAATTGTAAAAGCATGTTGAACAGTTATTGCTTATGTTCCTGTATATTTAGTAGATGTGGGGATCATAACACATACTAGTTCTGCTGAACAGTGCCCATGGAAATATCTGTAGAAGAGATAGTGTTGAAACTGACCATCTGTGAGACAGTGGTTGAAGAGAGAGTCTGAGAGGGGCACCAATCAAATGAACTGCATTAAGAATTTTTAGAGAGGTCTTAGGTGTAATTCCCCAAATGTGAGAGCAGTATTCCAAGGTCAGACAGGTTTCAGATTTGAAGAGAAGAGAAGCAACATCTTGAGCAAAAAATAATGCCAAGTTTTTTTGGAACCGAAGAAGACATCAAAATGATCTAATTATGCTAGGAAAGTCTAAGAGTAAGATTCAGTCCAAGAAGAGAGATCTGGTCTTGACGGCTGAGTTGAGCATTATCAAATGGTAAGTTGTAAAGAACTAAATTTTGTAAGCACTGCAGGTGACTAGGTTGTTGTCAGTCCAATGAAGGTTTTATATAAAACCTTATTAATATAAAATATTATATAAAAACCTTAGACACACAGACAAATATATTCACAAACAATTCTCCCTCCTCCACAACAATATGGTATTTTTAAAATACCATTTTTTTTGGTGGTGGGTGGGTTTAAGAGTCGTTATTTGGGATCATAGACTAATCAACTGAGGCTATGTGTCAGTGTAAAGCTATATTGCAGGGTGAAAGACCCTAGTTTCTAGGAGGGAAAAAAAAATCCTTTATCTCTATGTGAGGCTAACTAACTCGCCTTCATTTGCATCCTAAATGGGATTTGAACCCAAGTCTTTCCAACCAGTGGCATCATCAATACTGACTAAGCTAAGAAGGCTCTGGGGAAAGAGATTACTAAGATCACTAGCTAAGAGAGCTAGTAGTCTCTCCTGAGTCATCCCCCCCCCCACAGCCATGAATGCAAATCGAAGTTACTAAACACTTTTAGCCAATGGTTAACATTCCAACAAAATTAACAAAATATTGAATTTTCCCTACTGACTATGGTCTAAGGCATTTTAAAATTTTTTCAAGGACTTGAAAGAATTTCTATAATTTACTTGATTCTAGAAAAAAGAAAGTCTTTCATGTTGAATCTTGCTGTAATGAAGTACTACAGTGTTTTTTTATTCTATCGTTGTGTTCTGAACACGATCAACCAAGATATGACTGTATTGTTGTGGTAACTGATGTGATTTTTGTGTTTTGATACCTGGATTCTGATTGTTCTACCAGAAAAAGCATTGTAACTTAAATAAATATGGATGTGTTAAACTCTCAAAAATTAGAGAAACTAATTTTAAAGTCTTCACTCAATGACTTACCAATACACACATAACATTCCACATGGGATTGATATTTAAAAAAAAAATAAAAAATAAAATCCCTTGAGGCTATGGGTACTCTCTTCCTAGGACTCAGAGCCTGAAGTCACCTCTAATTTTCATTGCAATGCCTCTGTGCATACTGTGGTCTTATGTTGTATCTCAAAGAGAGATGAAATATTGAAATCTGAAATATCATTAAATTAACATTTTTAATGTTTCAATTATGTGAAAGAAATAATTTCATTGGTATCTATTGAAATATTAAACTAACATTTAATTTCGTGGATCAGTGCCATGAGGGTCTATCTAGCATTTAAGCCTACATGAATGCTACTTGTAATTGTAATGAACTGTAATTGTCAACTTGAATAGAACATGCTTTTAAAGCTTTACTGAATACATTGCTTTCAGTGATAGTATTACAACAATCTAAAGTTTAAATTTGGCTAATGTAGTTTAAATTCTCTAAGCAAGCACCCACACAGAAAGAGAGAGAGAGAGAGTGTGTGTTGTGTTGTGTGTGTGAGAGTGTGAGAGAGAGAGGGGGTGAGGAGAATGTCAGTCCTTCATGATGCAAAATCCTTCAGTTTATTTATTTATTTTATTATTTTTAATATTTTTTATTCTCTAACTTTGGCAGAAGCAATCACATTTGCAATATTATTTACTTTCTGCAAGATAATCAATAATCTTAATATGTAAGAAGTTTAAATGTACAGAAATTTATATTTATCAAATAATGTTTGCTTTGCAAAAATATTGGTCCAAACCAAAAAAGTATTTTTTTTCTCCTCAAATCAAATTAAATCATTTGGTTTTCCAACAATCAACTCATTTAACATTAACAATTTATAACTGAAGTACAAAGAAAGCAATTATTTCCACATTTGAAAACTAACATTTAATTATGAATCTAATTTTACAAACACTAATTAAAATTAATTTTTATGCTGACTCTGCAAGCTTCAGAAAGTTAATATCTTGAATAACAGTCATGCAAGTGATGATTTATTTGAGCAACAGTTGCTCAAATAAGCTTACTTTTGTTTCTCTAAAGTATCATTTGGAATAAACAAAATACTGATAATTCTACATTTATCATGAATTCTCAGTATTAATCAAAATCGGTGCACTGGTAGGCTGTCTGTTCATCAATTGTTGTATTAGTAACTCAACAGGATACAATCTTTGCTCTCTTGAGAGGCAACATGTCACTTTAAAACAAAATTATTTTGGGAAATCATCTCCTGATGACAGTGGAAAAGAGGTTCGAACAAACTTAGGCAAAGACGTTCAGTCCTCCTGAATTACAAATGTGGATTTATCACTAACAGTAACATGATTCCACTAATTGAACACACAGTTTTAGAATCTTAATAAGATGAGATGGGAATGTTTCTCTAGTGTGATCACTTTATGTGTTTACATTTAGATGTATTAGCTTCTTTTTTGGTTTTGACTAATCAGGTTATTAAATGAAGATTGCCTTCCACTTTAGATTTCATAGACAGAAGTAGAGTTTAGTTTTCTAAACTGCACTTTCTGTCAGCTCTGTTACTGATTTTTCCTATTTTATTTATGCATTGAACATTTAATTGCCTGCATCCTGTTTTTAAAAGTGAAATGGATAAGAGAGCTTTAAAAAGAACTGAAGCTGAACATCTTCCAGATGGGAATAGCAGACTTATTTATATAAATACTACTGGAGAAGTGAAATTGTTTAAAAATGAGAACCGAACTTTACTGAATGTTTAGAAAAATCTGAAGAACTGTTAACACTGAGCCTAAGTAATATGTTAAAAATTTGTTACAAGAACACTCTGGAAACAAGAAGTTAGAAAACAATTATCCACGAAATGCAGAAATCACGCAGCAGGGATCCTAGCAAGAATGTCCTTTAGTTATTTTGTTAATTACAACATAGTATAGGCTAATGGAATCAAAGAACTTTAGAATTTGGATTTAGAAATTGTATAAAGTGATATTATAACAAGCATATAGGGATAAATGCTAAATCAGAAACAACTAATTTTTCAAAATCAATATTATGAAAACAAAAAATGAGATTCATTTCTGAAAACTACTTAATCCATTTCAAAATTCCTGTAACAATCTTCAAAAATTGAAAAATGATGTACACACTATTTATTTTAGATTTTATAAAAACTTCCAAATTACTAAAAACTCATTCCACAATAGCACATGCAGCACCAAGAAACACTGTTAATAGATCACAACATAATAAAATACTCTCATTAGAAATGCTTTTATTTAAATAAGAACCAACAGAGGGAAAGTGAGATAATCTTGAGTTATCTATGTATGAGTTTCATTGGTTCATAGAAGTGATAGCCAGTATACAAATCATGCTGCTAATTATATTTTTAAAATCTTCAGCAGTGAGGTTTTGAACACATTTCTGTTGTTAGAATTATTTTAGTTACAGCAGGAACTGAGTAATGCATGAAATTCTTAACTGCTGTCCCCCTCAAAATCCATTGATGAACTGATATTTCATGGTAGAAGGGTGAAATAATAGTGACAATTATAGCTGCTACATATCACTAAGACTATCTCTCATAATGCAAGCTGCTGACAAACTTACAAGTGATTATTATTATTATGTGACACCTCCAGGAGGCCAAAGACTCATCGAGGGAGAGTGTGCCAACAGAATCGAATGATTGATCCCTTTCAACTACTAACCACGCTCAAACTTGCTTAACTTTTTTTCGTGAGCCATTAGTAGCAGAGGCTCTACCAATCGACAAACTTTTGCTCCAGCCATACACTAACTGCCTGACTGTACTCCATGTGTTTTCTGCTTCATGTTTATTTAAACTATGTAATCACTACTCTTACACATAATTGGATATTTCCTATTAGAGACAGCACGAATTTATATAAATGATAATGCTGAAGAGTAAGTGGTTAATATAAAAAACAGAATATAACATGAAAAAAAAATCCAACCTACAAATTAAAACAAACTCATGAGATCTCTAGCTATCAGACATGAAGTAAACCAGTTTTCTCACCTTAGGAGAGGTGTGACAACTTGGGAATGAAGTATGTATGTTTAAAACAGTTTTAGTGCAGGGATCCAAGAGTGGGATTAGAAGCACAATTGCTCAGACTGATGATCATCATTATGTGAGTTCTGAAGGTACATGACTGGTTCCAAAATTTATCTTTCCATTATGTCTGCTCACAGAAATAGGTTGTTCAAAATTTAAGGAACTTGTTAATCTGTGCTCAGCATGCAATCACAAATATTTAGCAAATTAATTCACTAAAATAAAAAATCTAACTATCTAGCTTTTGAATCTTAATATTTCCTTTAGGAAAACAAACATTATCCTGTTTATTACTGCTGAAATTATAGCACACTATATTATAAATACATCAATTAAGGTGAGGAGATGTAGGATATTTAACAATTTTTTTCTCTCTCTCTCTCTCTCTCTGCATGCGTGTTTATAGCAGGAAAGAGACAACAGTAAGATATGCTAAATTCTGATAATTATAAACTTGATTCAAATTATTTATTTTTATTATAAGTTTAAAAATATTTGTATCTATTAGTAAATAATATTTGATTTGGTATTTTTGTTACCAAAATTATTCTAGTGCCTTATATACCTTAAAGTTGGATCCAGTCTGGGAAAAGACGTATTCCATATAACTTTTTTTTATTTCACTATTTTCTTTAATCAACATTATAGATGTTAAGAGATTTTATGTTAGGAAAGAAATTTTTTATGAAAAGAAAAATTGGAAAACATCTAAAATACTTGAATACTTTTAATCCTCCCCAATGGTAGTTTTTTTTCTTCTTTTTATTATTTTGAAATGATCATCAACTGCACACTGGTGTAATCCAGTGTGCAGTTCCCAGCTATCTGAATGAAAGAAAAGTGGCTGTGGCTCCTGAGTACCTGTTAGCCATTATACATCATAATATGAATTAACCAGACAATTTCCACAGCAATACTGCATTTACATATATAATTTAAATAGCAAGGATCATTATTAAAAAAAAATGCATAAAAAGGACAGTATAAACATAAAAATGAAGTGAAATAATGGATTTGAATGAATATGATATTTTTCAATAAAATACATTAGCACCTAGTATCATATTTTATGTGCATACATGTATATATGAACACAGGTAAGAAATATGAATTGCACATGCAGTTTGCTTATGCCCAATAGATCAAAATAAATAAACAGCCGGTTGTGGAAAAGCAGTGATGGAATTTCTTCATTAGTCTCTTCATTAGAATTTATGCTGAGTGTATGTTTCGTCCATTCCTCCAGCATGCTTTCCTTTAAATAAATGAGAAGTGGAGAGAAAGAAAGAATAAAAGAAACATTATCACTATGCAAAGTAAACATGCACCTCTGCTATCACTAAATTCTGGTTATAGTTGTTGCACTTAGTATTCAAGTGGCACAGTCCAGATTTCATCAAGGATCACTTGGGGCCTCTAACATGGACATCAGAAAATTATCGATAGGGGTGTCACCAATAAGCTTGAAGAAAAACAAATGCTCAAGACACTTCAAACCAATGCTGCGGAGAGCCGGTAAACGTAGCAACAATTTTGCAAAACGACCAGGCTGATCGGGATAGTTCTGTTTGCAATAATCTTCTAATGCAGCATATACCTTTTCTCTTAAGTTTTCTATTTGCTGAACACATTTTAATCCCTTTACTTCTGCAATAAGTATATTATAGTATAAATTAAAAATTATTTAAAGATTTTAAAACTGTAAAAATTATGCAAAAATTAAAATTGAAAATGAACATATGTGAAGGAAATCATTTGCAGTTAAAACTCCTACTTGTAATATTAAAATAATTGTAATACTGTAATTCACAAATTACCTATATATTATGAGATGTATTTTGTGCAGTTGGTCTTCAGAGTCACAATGATTGCAAACCATATATGAATAATCTTGATAAAGTTTTATATTTTTATATAAAAGTTTTAAACTTTAAAGTTTTATATATATAAAACTTTATCCAAAATTTTATATATATAAACAGATTATATGCACTATAATCTGATTAATTATGTCAGGTGATTGATGTAACAAAGTTCAATTTGAAAAATAATTTATTTATGCTTTTTATTATCAAATCAACTTGTATGAAGCAGGAGTTATAATTCAACATGATGAGTCTCTGAACTCCATGGAGATACTGTATAATAATAATAATAATAATAATAAAGAAAATTAATGATTATATACAACACAGAAGTGAAAAAAAGTGAATCATTTTTATTTTAATATTTTACCTAGCAGTAAGTCATGGCAGCCTTCAATATTTGTATTTTTTTTTTAAATTATTATTATTATGTAACACCTCGAGGGAGAGTGTGCCAATAGCATCGAACAATTGTTCCCCTTCCAACTACTAACTGTGCTCAAACTTACTTAAGCCAATCAACCAACCTTTGCTGGCAAAAATGTCTTCTTCCTGAACTCATAAGTTAACCACAGATCATTTGTTCTGAAGTTGTAGGGCTATGTTATTATAATTTTTATAATTATTATATTTTTTTCTGTTACTGAAAATGACTATTTGGAAATGTCAATGGAGTGGTAGGACTTATTATGAGCTGTCCACACCAACCTGGACAATGCACATCATACTTCTTACTGACTCACAGCTCCCTCTGCAACCCATTCCACTCATTCAACCAAACAAAACACCAGTCTTCATACACTTATTAATTATACACTTACTCAATTTTTAGAGAAGATCCCTTACTCTCTTCTCACTTGTTATATAGTAGGAAATTTCTTCTCAATTTTTCATACAAAATCTGCTTAGTAACTTATATGCTTTTATCACATTCCCCTCTTTTCCATCAGTCCAGTTTTGTAGCCCATAAACCTTTAATCTATTGCATAATGAGAATTCCAAAGACCAATTCCACATCTGCATAAAATTCAGGTGACTAAATCTGAACACCATAGTTCAGATGATGTCATATCAAAAACTTATATATATAGAGAGAGAGAGAGCAATTATATAATGTTATGACAATAACTTGTAATTGAGAGGGTGCCAGAGGGCAAGGCATAGTCGGACGTGTTAAGAGGTAGCAGTGAAAAAAGATTAAGTTTTCGTCATTATTTATTTGAGTTATTTTAATTTAAATTATGAGGTATCTAAGCTATATACAATGTATAGTCTGTGGATAATTTGCAGTTGGGGAAATTTGTACTTAAAAAGGTAATATTTCAATATCATTTGTAGTGTTCATTGTGTAGTGTTTAAATAATGACAGCAGCCACAAAAGTTTGCCAATGGCTTATCACCAGTCCCCCCCACGTAAGGACTACATTTTGCACAGCATACTACAGGATTTTGTGGTATGCAGTGCTTGCAACATGTATGCATCCTGGCGGTTAGATATGTGGCAGGTGAGTGATCAGGGAGTGCATGTCTGCGTAAAATGTAGAAAGTGTGAAGAACATTGTGATTTAGGCATTGGTATAATGGACCTTGCCAGCATTATGTCAGAAATGGGTGAATACCGATCGAGAGAGAGAGAGAGAGAGAGATGAGTAGTGTGATTGAGGGTGAGGATAATGAGCAGAATGTGAATGAAAAAATTAAAGTAAGGAGTGTAGTAGGGGTTTGAAACATCGTGAAGCTTTTGAAGATGGTGTTAATTGGGAAGATGAATGTCAAGCAATAGTAGGTAGCTTGCAGAGAGAGAGAGAGAGATGTGCTGAAAGAAGTGGAATGTCTTGGGAACGAGCTGAGAAGCATGAAGGACGAGATTAGGTAACTAGAATGCAAATCAGAGTAGGAGTGAGAGAGAGTTATGGGAATGATGGGAAGGTGAGAGAATAGGAGAACCAGTAAGAGAGAGGGAATGAGAAAAATGTGAGAGAGTGCTGGAACCAGGGATGGAAAGAAGACAAGAAAACAGGTAAGTAGGGGAACAAAAAAGAAAGTGTTAGGGGAGAGAGAGAGATGTAGGTAAGCAAGGAAGAAACAGAGCGGTAAGAGGTGTGATGTGAGGAGACTCGATGATTTATGGTGTACAAGATAAAATACCCTCAGGAGTGTTTGCCTGAAGGAAATCGGTAGATAGTATAACTATGGCAATTAAGCAAGGTGTACGAGTGGATGAGATTATTGCGATGGTGGGCATGAATGACTTGAGAGACAGTGTGAATTGGGTGGCAAGAGATCTGAGGTTCATGCTTGAGGTTGTATGGAAGAAGACTGAGAGAGGGAAGATAGTGAGTGTGCTGCTCAGGTATGATAATGCAGAGCTGCAGAGAGGAGTATCAATAATGAATATTATAATAGCCAGAATGTATCAAAAGAGAGGCGTGGAATGCTTGGAGGGCATTTGAGGACAGAAAGCAACTGTATGCGAGGGATGGCTTGCATTTGAATGAGGAAAGGATGTAGGCATCTGGAGAGAATGCTGTTCTCTTAACAAGTCAGCATGTCAATGCAGGGAAACTAGAATTATCATAGTGGATGGTAGCAGGGGATAGCCTCTTGTGGGAATAGGTGCTTGGAAGAAGGGGAAATATATTACATAATATTGAATCCAATGGAGTTTGGAGGAGATAATGATAGGTATAGAAACAGTGACAATACCTTGATTGTTTATATTAATGACAGGAGTATCCAGAATAAAGGAGATGAATTGGTGGCACTGATAGCATCAGCCTGTGGTGGAGTACTGCTTATGATAAGTGGTGACTTATGACCTCTCAGAGTGGAGGATTTGGAGCGCAATTGCACTAATGGTTTTAAAGCATATGGTGTGAGGTACAGGCAGGCCGAACAGGATATTTAGTGGTGTGTTGCTACAAGCTAGGGAGCAGGAGATGTTTAGGCAGTTGAGTTTGGTGAGTGCAAAAAGAATGATTGTTACTTGTATGGGAGATTTTAACCACAGCAGTATAAATTGAGAAGAGGAAACTGCATGTAGTAGAAAGGGAATGAAATTTCTGGAATTCTTGAGGAACAAACGTCTTAGACAACATGTAGCAGAAGGAACATGAGGTTCAAGAGTTTTAAATTTGATCATAGCATCAGAAGATCTGATTATAACTGAGATGGCATCTCTGTTGGAGAGAGTGACCATGTGGTTTTGACTTGGAAGATGAATAGATGTGCAGAAGTATCAAAGAGAAGGGAATGTATGTGGAATTATAAAGTGGATGATTATAATTCTTAGATATCAATGTGGGGTAGTCCCATGGAAGGAGGAATTGGGAAGGCCAGGATATCATTAATGCATGGGAAATTGTGAAGGAATATTTGTTAGCAGCAATAGTAAGCTGTATCCCACAAGTGAAGAAGAGGACACAATTTGATGTAAAGTGGGTGACTAACAATATTAAACAGGAAATGCACGTGAAAAAGAGGCTATGGAAGAGATATAAGGAGACAGGAGAAGAGCAGATGCATGAAGAATATAAGTCACAGGCCAGGAGAGTGACTAGTATGGTAAGGAAGGTGAAACTGGAATATGAGAAGAGATTGGTCTTGAGATCCAAAGTAAATCCTAAGGAATTTTTTTTTTTTTTTGCTAAGTGGCCAGTAGGAGGAGAAATGATTGTAGAAGAATGACATTGTTGGATAAAAATGAGAACAGAGTGACTGATGCAAAGGACATACTGGAGTTGTTCAATAAACACTTTATTGCGATTTTTCATCCCGGAAAAATAGGTTTAGAGATACATAGAAAGACAGGGCTGGTTTGAGGTTTAGAAGTGCAAGAAAAGAGTGTGTTTCAAATTCTGAGTATTCTTGCACTTAGTCAATAAAGCAATGGGACTGGATGGGATTTTGCCAGGAGTTTTGAGAGAATGTGCTAAAGAACTGCCAACTGCATTGAATGGCTTTTCAGTGAAAGTCTAGCCATTGGAAAGGTACCCAAGGAGTGGAAGGAGGTATGATAAGGGTGGTAGCAGACTGGAAGTGTCAAACTATAGACCAAGTTGTATTTTGTCAGTAATTGTTAAGATCTTGGAGAAATTAGTGAGGGATCATATGCAGCATTGGACAGATGAGGATAAGGTTATGTGTGAGAGTCAGCATGGATTTGATAAGGGTTACTCTTGTTTTAGTAAATGATTGCTTTTAAATAGTAAAGTGAAAAGAGCAGTTGATGAAGGAAAGGAAATTCTGCCATTTTTTGGATTTTACAAAGGCATTTGACAGGATACCACATGATAAGTTGCAGTGGCAGCTTGTGCTTAGGCACTGCAGAACCCCCAGTTTTTCTCGATATATAAATATATTTATTAATTTATTTATATTTGCTTGTAATATTTATTTTTATCATCAACAATCCTATATAATTCTCTTATTTTGTATAAAAAATAATAAAAATCCATCTTGTAGCACTTAGGAGGGCGAAGGACGCTAGCAGCACTCTGCTTACCACAGTGTCTTATTGCTACATGCGCAAGCATATGCACGTCATAGTAAGATGGCATATGCATGTCATAATAAGATGCGAGCTATTAGTGTAATGCGACACTGTCCATCATGCAGTTCCACTGTTGTTTATATGCAGTTTGCACCAGTAGTAGAGTGTTCGTAGTGCTTATCATGTTTACTCTGTCTCTTTAAATATTTGGACATTATAATTAAAGGATTTAATTGTAATGTCCAAAAATTGTAAATCCATTCCTTTAATTACAATTAAAGGAATGGATTTTATTTTTAAGTAATTTTGAATTATACTAAACTGTATAATTTTATCAATTATAAACAATATTTTTTCATGTTTAATATTTTTAAAAATTTTTTACCATAATTTTGATATTTTATCTAAACACATATATACTGTACTTACAATGCATATGTATATTTCGAAAGTTGCAGCACCCCGACAATTTCAAGCCACGAGCCGCCACTGATAAGTTGATATTTAAGTTGCAGCACATGTGTTTAGATGTCAGGTTAATGAACTGGATTTGGGATTGGCTATCGGATAGGTATCAGAGAGTCATGTATGAGGGAGCAGTATCAAGGAGGCAGAAGGTTATAAGTTGGGGTCCCACAGGACTCAGTACCAGGACCTGTATTGTTTAACTTTTATATCAGTGACATTGTCAATAGATTGCAGTGGGATATTTAGTTGTTTGCAGATGATGTGAAGCTGGGAAGGGTTATTGGTAATAGTGCAGATGTGGTAGCCCTTCAAGAGGATTTGAATAAAGTGGACAGATGGACGAATGGGGGTATCAGTTTAACTGAGCTAAATGTCAAGTCTTGAAATTTGGGATACATCAATGGAAGGCTGCACTCTGCTGGAGGAATTGGGGAAGTCAAGGGATTTGGAGGTGATGATTGACAGAAACCTGAAATTCAGGGAACATATTGCAAAGGTGGTGAAGGTAACCTAGAGGATTGCTACCATATTGAGAAGGATGCTGACCTGCAGAGATAAAAGAGTTGTCATTCCATTGTATAACGCCCTGATCAGACCACACCTGGACTATTGTGCTCAAATTAGGTTTTGAAAAGGATAAATTAACCATGGAAAGAGTGCAGAGGTGGATAACAAAGATGGTATCAGGACTGTACAATGTTAGTTATGAGGATAAGCTGAAGGAATGTGGACTGCAGAGTTGAGACATTTAAACTGTTGAGAGGTACTTACAGGATTGACATTGAAGAATTCTTTCATTTGGTGGAATGGGGGGAAGCGTGGACAAGGTAACTTCCAGGCCATCCCTGGAAGTTATTAAAGGAAGTTGTGAGCAGGAGGGCAAGGAGTGATTTCTTTTCATTGAGAGTTATTGAACTGTGGAATGCATTGCCCGATAGAGTGAGATATTATGAGAGCATGAACGGTCAATGAGTGGTATGATAGACTTTGTGTTTTCTAGGGTGAGCCTCTCACAATGAGTCTTGGATTCCATGGAGGCCGGCCTGAATCATAATAATAATAATAATAATAACAAGTAGACATAAAGAAATTTCTCAACATTCTAGTGTCCTTTTATATTGCAGAAGTGGACAAACCAATATGTTCCCTGAACTTCAACTCTCTGTCCATTATAACTCCCAGATTCCTAGCTTTATCAGTTTCATCCAGTGTAGTCTCATTTATATAATACATAGCCTGCAAAGTTTTCAATCCAAAATGCATACCCTTGAATTCTGGAACCTTGAAACTGGCAACCATTTTTTTGCTTACAATATCAATCATTTCAAATCTTCCTTCAAGAGCTCTACATCAGTGCTAATATCCTCTAAGTTTAGCATCATCAGCAAACAAGTGCATATTCTACTTCAAATCATCCCTGATATTTTAAATATAAAAATTAAATGGTAGTCATTCAAGTGCAGAGCTTTGTGGTACTACTGGTCACATAAATTCTTTTAGGTTCTGTTACAACCATACACTACTCTTTGATGCTTGTTCATCAACTGTTCCCTTATCCATGTCACTAGCATCACACTCCTATTGTTATAATTCATGTAACAACCTTCAGTACAGTATTATGTCAAATGTTCTTTGTCTTGATTTCCTATATATATAACTCAGTGG
Organism: Typopeltis vanoorti; assembly: GCF_054136105.1. Lineage (NCBI taxonomy): Eukaryota > Metazoa > Arthropoda > Arachnida > Uropygi > Thelyphonidae > Typopeltis > Typopeltis vanoorti. The sequence continues at coordinate 25,824,822 of NC_143574.1, read as the reverse complement.
TAACTTGATTATAGAAAGTAAGTAAATTCATAAGGCAAGCTATGTGGTGTGTGTGTGGTGAAGTTGTCAGCAAGGATAGAAAAATAAGAACACCATGGATATAAGATGTTAAAGAAGCAGTCCTGGACAAGAAGAAAGCATACTGAAAGTTCCTAGCAAATAAGTCAGCAGATAACCTAAAAATATACAGGGAAAAACGTAAAGAGAGAGAGAGAGAGAGAGATGAGCTATGTGTAAAAGTAGCTAAAAAAAAGTCATGGGAAGACTTCAGTAAGAACATAGAAAATAAATATCAGGAAGGTGACAAAATGTTTTGGAGGCTATTGAAAAAATGGTTAGAAATGGAAGAAAGAGTAGTGTAAAAGGAATCAAAGATGATAAAGGTGACATGCAAACTAAAGATAAATATATCCTATATTCTAGACATCTAGGATAAGTATATCCTAGATATCTGGAGTAATTACTTCAAAAGCCTTATTGTAAAAGGAATCAAAGATGATAAAGGTGACATGGAAACTGAAGATAGCTTCCTCCCATCTGATTCTAACTTTTACTGCACATGAGTCATAGAAATTATTCTCACTGGCACGAAGGCCTTCGTTCCCCCCCCCTCCATTCGGTCCATAATCCTCATCTGCTTTCCAAGCTCCAGTTCAACCAAAAATGTATCAAAACAGTTGAAGAAAAAAATTCAGCTTCCACATGTGGCTAGTATCAAGAACTCCAACTTCATACTCTACCTATACCAAAGCATGCAACATATGCAAAACAGTCATCAACAAATCCAAATCATACTTTATTAAAGCTAACAGCAGAAAACTTGCTTTCTGTCCAAATGGAATTCATGCCTTCTGGTCCCCAACTAAGGCAGTTGGATGCAACTTCTGCTCACCTGCATTTCCACCTCTTTCATCCTGATGGTACCACTGTTACTTCACTCAAAGATAAAGTCAACCTCTTGGCATCACTTGTTTTCTCGAACTCCTGTACAGATGACCAAGGGAAATCGCCTCCTATCATACTGGAATCCAAGTACCATATGCCTCTTGTAGATTTTTGACAAAAAGACATCAGAAAATTATTAAATAACTTGGACATTAAAAAGTCTTCTGGTCCTGGTGGCATCTCTCCAACTGTTCTCAAACACTGTGCTCCAAAGCTCAGGGATGATTAATAATATTTTCAAACCTAACCAGTTTCAAAAGCATAAAAGAATAAGAGTTTATAAAGTTTTGGCTAGATCCTCTCTACTCTATGGAAGTGAATTATGGACCATAAAAACTACAGAAAGAAAAAAAAAAAAAAAAAAAAAAACAGAAACCAGAGACTTCCTACAAAGGGCAGCCAACTATATGCTCTGGGACAAGAAAAAAAATGAAGTAGAGAAATAGATGTGGTATTGGACAAAATATACAAAAAGAGAAAGAAGTGGGTTGAATATATTGAAAGAATGGATAGTTCCAGACTACCTAAAAAGACACTTTGGTACCACCCATTTGGAGGATATAAAAGTCAGGGATGATTAAGAAAAGATGGAATAAGATCAGAATAAGTTGGGTCTAAAGTGAAGATGATGATGATTCACTTACAGAAGACAGTAAATAATAATAGCATTATACAAGTCTTTTGTCAGGTCAATATTGGATGATGGGTCCTAGCTGGTTGTTAGGAAAATCAGGAGTATTCAGAGAAGTTTGACTAAGTGTATAGAGAGATTGCATCATAATAATTACAAGAATTGGTTAGCGATCAGGAGAAGAGATTTAATAAGTTTATAAATCAATTCAGGACATATGAATATAAGATATTGCTGCATTTGGCTGAACTCCTGGCTCATCAAATGCAGTAAACTTGTTCTTTACTCTTTTCATTATGCTCTCTCGTAGAGGAAATAATGAAAAGATAGTAGAAAAGAGAGTTAGAACAGATATACAAATAAAATCATAAAAATTTACTGTTCAGGTAGAAACGTATGTGAAATAGCTATCATCAACATGCTATAGAAGCAGTCAATTTAAGTAACTCTGAGACAGAATTTGATCAATTAATTAAAATTTATGTATAATGATTATCTAAACTGGCACTGTTATGTATTTGTGTATACATGTTTATGGAAAAAGTAATTTTTTTTCCCATACACATACATACACAAATACATAATAAAGACAAGAGAACAAATGAGAAAAAGGAGATAAGCTGAGTGAATTTACATAAGCTATCCAAAAAAAGTGGCAAATTTTGTGGTATGCAATATCCATTTGGCCACAATAGTGATTAATCAGTATACAGGTTCATCTGCTGTTCACCCCCCCCCCCCAGCATTGTTTAGTTGGTTGGTCTCTGATTGGTTCTCCTCCTTGTGTTCTGCTTTCCCCTCATAAACATAAAACTGACTTTGGACACATTTGGTTTGAATTACATGTACATCCTACGGTAAGTAAGAATTTGGAAAATGTATGAAGTTCATGCCATTGCCATTCTAGATGGACATCAGTTTCCGTGAAAGGCCGAAAATAATAAAGTGTACTCTCACTATAGCAAACACCATTATAATATACTCTTGCTATAGCAAACTGTCCACTATGACAAACTATTCCTGTGGTCTTCATAAGTTTGCAAGAGTCAAGTACATTCTAATATTTTCTGAATAGATTTAAGTAATAAAACTCATTTAAAACTACTATAATTATATGCAGTATAATTAGTATGAAATCTTTTAAAGACAGACAACTGATAATACCTCTTTATTTCAATTGCTATTTAAGCAAAAAATAAATAAAAGTTTCTCAATTATTGATGGTGCTTGATAATGATCAAATCACTGCATGTGAATTTTAAAATAAGGGATATTAAATATCATTTACTGTTTTATAGCCAAGAAGCAAAACAATGTTTACCTCTGACACTCAGAAGAAAGTGATTGAGATATGAGAATACAACCTTTTGTATGAGAGTTGCTTTGATATTGCACTACTTAACACAGACATACACATACACCAACAACAAAAATGCTATAAAACTTGATCTGTTTCATACAAATAGCATTATTAATGAGAGAACGAATGACGAACTCTGCCCAAAGTCCATATACAGTTGATTTCCACTATAAGAAACTTGTGGGCTCCACAGGAATGGTTTCTTACAACAGTGTATAGTTTGCTACAATGAAGTTCTTTCAGTATAACATTGTATGTGTAGGGTTTTGGTTGGAACTTTTCAGTAATTCATTAAAGCAGTTCTTAATTTAGCAAGAGTCAAAATATATTCACCTTTATATTAGTTTTTTTTTTATATCCTTTTTTTTTAAATACATTTTTTGAAGGCAAATGAACTGCTTTTAGAACCTTTTCTTTTATACGCATGTTTCATGCACAGACTGAAAGTTCACTTGTAGAAAATGTAGATAAATTCTATTATGCAGTTGACTCTCAATATAGCAGTAGGGGCCATACTAATTTTTTGTTATAGAGGATAGTTTGCTATATGGAATTTAGTTTAAAATAGCACTTTGTGCATATAATGCTTTTCTTTGAACTTTCTGGCAGCTTGTTATAGTGAATGAGTTTGTTATATGACCTTGCAGTGAGACTGTTGTCTTTTAAGTAGCATGATCAACTTTTATGAAGAAGATAGTTGTTCTCATAAGCTTTAGTATTGAAACTTTTAAGTTTCAGAGACAAATATTTTTTACTACTAGTTTATGAGCAATAATGGATAACTAAATATCCTTTGTTTTAATAGAATGAGGCTAAACAAAACATTTATTATTATTATTATTACACCCTCCATGGAGTCGACAAACTCATCATGGGAGGTTCATTCAACTGACAACATATTTATCATATAGAATCTTAAAATCCTTAACACTCCTTGCATTAACAACACATTCAGATATAATGAATTCCATTCACTGACAATTCTCCATGTAAAAAATTTACTCCTCACATCCTTCTTCACCACACTTTTACATAACTTCCAGGAATGACTCCTTTAAAAGGAATCATTCCTGGAAGGACTGGATTTAAAGACTCCTTTCTCCTATAACTCTCTCTCTCTCTCTTCTTGTTCATTTCTTTAATGATTTTAATATGGTTTTAACCAGTGAAACAGTATCATGAAGGTACCCATGGAATGGAAGGAAGGTAAGATAGTGCCATTACATAAGGGCAGTAGCAGACTAGAAGTGTCTAGTCTGCTACTGCTAGTTTGTGTGTCATCAGTAGTTAGTAAGATCTTGGAGAAAGTAGTGAGGGACCGTATACAGCATTGGGCAGATGAAGGTAATGTTATCTGTGAGAGTCAACATGGATTTGTGAAGGGGTGCTCTTGTTTTAGCAATATGCTAGCCTTTTATGATAAAGTTACAAGAGCATTAGATGAGGGAAGGGCATATACTGCCATTTTCCTAGACTTAGCAAAGGCATTTGACAGGGTTCCACATGATAAGCTGATATTTAAGTTGCAGCACATGGGTTTGGATGTCAAATTGGTCAACTGGATTCAGGATTGGCTGTCTGATAGGTATCAGAGAGTTGTGTATGGTGGAGCAGTATCAAAGAGGCAGAAGGTTACAAGTGGTGTTCCACAGGGTTCAGTGCTGGGACCTATATTGTTTAACCTTTATATCAATGACATTGTCCATGGATTGCAAGGGGATATTCAGTTGTTTGCGGATGATGCGAAGCTGGGAAGGGTTATTAGTAATAGTGCAGATGTGGTAGCCCTGCAAGAGGATTTGAATAAGCTAGACAGATGGGCAAATGAATGGAGGGTGTCGGTTTAATGCAGCAAAATGTAAGGTCTTGAGGTTTGGGAAACATCGATGCGACACTGCATACTCTATGGGAGGAGTTATACTGGAGAAAGTAGGGGAGACAAGAGATCTGGGGTTGATGATTGATAGAAACCTGAAATTTAGGGGACATGTTGCAAAGGTGGTGAAGATAACACAGAGGATTGCTGCAATAATGAGAAGGACACTGACCTTCAGAGATAAAACAGTTATCATTCCGTTGTATAAGACCCTGATCAGACCACACTTGGACTATTGTTCTCAGATTTGGTCCCCAGGATTTGAAGGGGATAAATTAACTGTGGAAAGGGTACAAAGGCGGATAACAAAGATGGTGCCAGGACTGTACAATGTTAGTTATGAGGATCGGCTGAGAGAGTGTGGACTGCAGAGTTTGGTGGATAGAAGAAGGAGAGGCGATATGATAGAGACTTTTAAACTGTTGAGAGGCAGTTACAGGGTTGACACTGGGGAGTTCATTTGCTTGGTTGAACAGCAGGAAGGAGTCATGACAAGGGGCCATCCCTGGAAGTTACGAAAGGAAACTGTGAGAAAGAGGGTGAGGAGTGGTTTCTTTGCATGGAGGGTGGTTGAACCATGGAATGCATTGCCTGATGGAGTGGTGAGATTGAGAACGATCAATGCGTTTAAGGAGTGGTATGATAGACTTTGTGTTTCCTAGGAGGGACCTCCCTCGATGAGTCTTGATAGATTTGTGTTTTTTAGAAAGGACCTTCCATGATGTCTTTTGACTCCATGGAGTCAAAAGACATCATGGAAGGTCCTTTCTAAAAAGGACTAGTCAAAAGCCATAATTCAGGCCTCCATGGTGGCCTGAATAATAATAATAATAATAATGAAAATATCCACATCTTTAATATCAACATGTGCTGCTTTTTTTCTTTTTTTTAAGGAAAGGAGAGGAAACGAATAAACTTTACAACATACTGTGACAGGCAGAAAACGTTTTTTATGCCCCTCTGTCATGCACAGAATGTTTTGTTTTCTGAAAAACAGTAAAGCATTTTATACTTGTAAATACTGAAGAAGTCTGTTTTCCTTATAGAAAGTTTTTTCACTTGATTACAAAGTAAACTATTCTTGACAAGAAATTACATTCTTGTTTAATCCTTTATCCAGGTGTAAGCAAACAAAGTTTGTACATAAAGTATCTTCATGACTAGGTTATTTCCATATAGAGGCTGTTGACTTCACATGAATTTATTTTATTTTTTATGTTGAGCCCATACACGAGAGATTGGTTAATCAATCTGTAGTATGTTAATAACATGTATGGGCAATGGGTTGAGAAAGGAGAAACTTGTTTACATTTGATTTAAAAGCCTGTATATTGTATTCCTTGGGAAACACATAAGGGGGAAAACTGTTCCACAATATAGCAGTAGCAGGGATGTTGGGAGGTAGCTACAATAGACTTAATACTGAGGGAGGGAATTATTGATGCTATTTCATATGAACATTTATCATGGAAATATTTATAGAATACACAAATTGCAGAAACCAAATGCCTGTGCAAAAATGGGAGGAATGAGTTCGTAAAAGGTGCCCCACTCCAAATGTGAGAATAGTTTCAATAGCTAGCAGATTTGTGATTTGTATAAGGTTAAAATCAATTACCTTAGTATCTCATAATGCAAAGCTCACTTCTTTTCAGATGTTCATTAGTGGAAGGGCTACCAGTTTTGACCTATATTGAGGATTTCATTGGTTCAGTATCCTCAGGATTCCAAAAACTTATTATTGACATAAAAAAGGGCACTCTCTCATGGAGCTCAAAAAGCTCTTCAAAAATCTCATTGTGTCTCTTAACTCAATTGTTTAGACCAATTACAGAGGATACACAACCTTATTGATTTTGCTATTAAAAATAATTTAACACTTATTAATATTTTGTATTCTCACAGACCATCATGAAAATGGACATGGTCCTCACCTAATAGATGTGCCTACAATTTAATTGATTCCATACTTGCTTGGACCACTCATAAAACATCAGTACCTCCCTAAAATTAGATCTTTCTCAAGAGCCAATGTTGGCAATAACCATAAAATGGTCAATGTTACCTTGCCTCTAAAATTAAAACAAAAATATAGAAAATGAGAGAATTGGGTGCAAGAGGAGCAGGGAAATGGGGAGGCTCAGGGTGGACAGGGTACACAGCGTGAGAAAGGTGGATGCTCCAAGAGGAGGTGAGAGCATGTGTAGACAGGAAAGGAATAGGATGACATGGGATCAAGAGGAAACAGTTGGAATTGAGAAGGGTTTTAAAATGAATAAGCAGAAAGGCAAATGGCCCCAGTCGAGCATGGAGAGATCACATCGTGTGAGTGGTATCAGTGGAACTAGCTGTAGATTCAGAAATAAGCTGTTGTGTTTGTATACAAATGCTAGAAGTATAAGAAACAAGGCAGATGAAATGGTTGCACTAATTGCGTCTGTTCAACCAAAGATTATTGGAATAAGTGAGACATGGTTGGAAGAGGATGACATCCTCACAGGAATAGAGATGAAAGGGTATGATGTGTTTCGTGAGGATGAAAGGGATAAAAAGAGAGGGGGAGTGCTATTGATGATAGAGAAAGAGTTATGTCCATACAAAGTAGAGATGCAAGAGGGAAATAGTGCCAGTGGCTTTGAGGCAGTATGGTGTGAGATAGTGGTGAATGGAATCAAATACTTGGTTGGAAGTTGTTATAGACCAGGTAATGTGGATGGTGGTGAAAATGAAATTTTTAATCAAATTGGCCAAGCAAATAAGAAAACGGTGATCATTATGGGCAATTTTAATTATGACAATATAGTCTGGAATGATCAGATAGCAACTGAAAGTAAACAAAACGAGTTTCTTGAGTTTTTGAGGGATAACTACCTCAGACAGTATGTAACAGAGGGCACGCAAGGATTGAGGATCTTGGATTTGGTCATCTCATCAGAGGATGTAATTATAAATGAGGTGTCAAACCATCCACCAATTGGTGAGAGTGACCATGGGGTGATTACCTGGGTTGTTGCCAGCAGTGTGAGGACTTCTGTGCGAATAGGGTATATGTGGAACCACAAGGGGGGGGGGATTATGACTAAATTTATTCCAAGGGTGAGAAGGTTAAATAAGGTGGGTGTGAGATGGATGAATAAAGAGATTAAGCATGCAATACAGAGAAAAAGGGCATTGTGGAGGCAGCATAAGAGAAGTGGAAATAACCAATTCCATGAGGTCTACAAAGACCAAGCAAGGAGGGTGACTTGGTTGGTGAGGGTAGCTAAAGAGAGGTATGAACAGCAGTTAGCTGATGAAGCCAAAAAGAATCCTAAGGAGTTCTTTCGATATGTAGCCAGCAAAAGAAAGAATGATTATGGAAGGATGACACTGATTGGAGAAAATGGTATAAAGACAGCTGTAGCAGAATGTGTGGTGGAGATACTTAATGAGCAGTTCATAAAGGTCTTTCAATCTTGTGAATGTGACTTCATGGAGAAACTGACTGTAAGTGAGCAAGAGGTGTATGGGGAGTTGAGTAAACTAGATGTTAATAAGGCTGTGGGACCTTGATAATATATCACTATGTATTCTGAGGGAATGTACCATGGAGTTGACTCCTGTGTTGACATATATTTTTAATACGAGTCTTGCACTCAGTCAAGTTCCTAAGGAGTGGAAGGAGGGCAAGATTGTGCCACTTCATAAAGGAGGTGATCGAACTCAAGCATCAAACTATAGGCCTATCTGTGTGTCAGGTGTTGTGGTTAAGTTGTTGGAGAAGCTTGTGAGAACTAGGATCCAGAATTGGGTTGACAAGAATGGTATTCTTGTCAACCATCAAATTCCATCAAAGTCAACCCAGAATTGGGTTGACTTTGATGGACAGTATGGATTTTCTAAAGGAATATCATGTTTTAGTAATCTGCTTACTTATTACAATAAAGTGACTGCTTCCTTGGACAGAGGAGAAGGATACACAGTAATATACTTGGATTTCGCAAAGGCTTTTGATAGAGTACCTCATGATAAGTTGACAGTCAAACTAGAGCAGATGGGGTTGGATATTAGATTAGTGCATTGGATTGGAAACTGGCTATCTGATAGATATCAACAAGTTGTGTATGGGGGAGCGATATCCAGGAAAAGGAAAGTACTAGTGGAGTGCCTCAGGGATCTGTTTTAGAGCCATTACTGTTTAACTTATATATTAATGATATTGGTGAAGATTTGGATGAAGATATTCAGTTGTTTGCAGATGATGCAAAGTTGGGACGAACCATGAAGAGTAGAGAAGATGTTGTGCCCCTACAAGAACTTGAATAAATTGAGTGATTAGGCAAGGAAATGGAGATGCGAGTTCATTGTTGCAAAATGTAAGGTTTTAAAATTTGGAAAACAAAGATGGGATGCAGAATTTATGCTTGGTGAGAATATATTGTTGGAGGTGGAGGAAATAAGAGATCTGGGGGTGATAGTGGATAAGGATCTGAAATTTAAGGGTTACATAGCCAAAATTGTGAAGACAACACAAAGGCTTCTGGAAATGATGCGGAAGACACTGACGTGTAGAAGTAGGGAGATTCTTGTTCTGTTGTATAAGGCTTTGATTAGGCCACACATTGACTATTGTGCCCAGATTTGGTCACCTGGTTTTCAGAAGGATGAAGAGATGTTGGAAAGGATCGAAAGGCGACTGACTAAGGTAGTTTCTGACCTCTGGAAAGTATGAGAAAGTTGAGTATGAGAAAAGATTTAGAAGATGTAATTTGCAGAGTCTGGTGGACAGGAGGAAGAGGGGGAGATATGATAGAGACCTACAAGTTGGTAAGTGATTGTTATAGGATCAATGCCGGGGAAGTTCTACAGAAAATAGTGGAAGATTGGGGAAGAACCAGAGTTCATCCCTGGAAACTGTATAATGAGGGTTTGAGTAGGGGAGTGAGAGGCAGGTTTTTTCGTGCAGAGTTGTAAATGATTTTAATGCCTTGCCTGAGAGTGTGGTGTCTGCAAGGAGTTTGAGTGTGTTTAAGACACGGTATGATGAGCTGTGTGTGTGATAAAAGGACCTCCCAGATGAGTCTTTGACTCCATGAGGTCTTGGGGTAATAATAATAATTTTACTTTCTCACTCTTCTTTTTCACATGTACTTGGCAACTCTTTTATATCTTCTCGCATGCCATACTTGTCACCTGCTAAATCATGTGTACTAGCCAAAATAAACATCTGTTTTACCTTAACTTTTTGCATTCTTATAGCATTACTAACATCCCTAATCTTGGCACCAGGAAAACAATTTTGTCACACACAGCTCAAACATTCCTCTTATCAATGAATCACTGTACAAACTTTGATCCTTATTCTCATGCTTTTACTCTTTTATATTCTGCTTTCTCTCCTCTTGCATCTCCCTCTTCATTCGTTTTAGTGTAATACCATCTGCAGGCGTTTCTCCAACCCCTCAATCTCACATTTTGTTCTGTAGCACATAAGTGCCACAGAATGGTCATTCTCTTCATTTTCAGCATTTCATTCTTGCAGTCACCCATATCGCCTGTGCCATCAACTTTGCCAATTGCATTTTCATACATTTTGTCTTTCACCTCACTACTGTCATTCTTCTTATTCTCCTCACACGTTTTTCTTTCGCTCTTGAAACAATTACAACAAAACTACTCTCCTGTTTTGTTTTCCTTCCATAAATCTCTCATTCTACAAAGTGCACATTTTGCACATACTGTAGTGAAAAAAATCATTCATGTTGAATCACCTGCCATTGTTTTAGACTTCAGTGCCATCACGTACAATACTCCATAAAATAAAATAAAAATAAAAGCCCTTGAAAAACCACACAATTAAGCACATAACCTTACAATTAAACAAAAAATGTATAATAATAAAAATCATCATCTTCATTATTTAGTTCATATTTTATTTTATTTCATATTTTATGTTTTTTTATTATTCATTTTATTTAATTAGAATTCTGTTTTTATGTGTTTTTGTTGGTATTGTTTTTTGTGGTACTTGATATAAGATGTTTTCTTCATTAAGCAGAATAAAAGCACCCTTCAATTAGAAAAGGCATAAGTTCAATTCTCGTCATGACGGGAGGAATCTTTATACAGACTTTTTCAATTGAAGGTGAGTTAGCCGATATCGTACAGAGGATGCAGTGTTTTTTCTCCCAGAAACTATGGTTTTTCATCCCAGATAACAAATTGGCCCTTCAGAACACACGCAATTTACAGATAAATAATATTATCTGTGGTAGTGGACATTAGATGGCGTTGATGTAGGTGATTGGTAGTAGAGGTTCTGTGTAGTAGTGGAGATGGAGAGTTGTACAGTGGGTGTCCTGCCGTGATGAGTCTTCAGACTCCTTGGAGGTCTCACGAATAATAATCTTTCAGATTTGCATAAGAAAGATCTTCCAGATTGCATAATATAAGCCACAGGAGCAAGGAATCTAGTAAACACTCAGAAATTCAAGGGGAGGAATCTTGTCCTTAGGAGATGAGAGGAAAGGTGGAGATTTTTCTGACAGGATGAAAGACCACAAAAATGTTGAGAGGTTTTAATTTTCACAATACATTTAGAAATTTCTTACACACAAGGAAGAGGAATATGAGTGATTTCCTCTTGAGCATAAGAGGCAGGACTTCTATAGCTGCTGAGTGCTTTATTGGAGAAGACTTCACTGAAGTCATTTGATAAGAAGATGGACTAATATGTTGCATTCTTTCTGTAGAGGTTTATCTGAAGAACATAAAGGGGGCACATGATGTATTAAGATCTTGATAGTCCCAGTTTTTTGACCAGGATGATGGTGTGTTCTTATGTAACCTCTTTATAAGGAAATTTGTGAAACATTGCTCCATTTCCTCAAACTTGAGTAGATCAAGTGGAGTGTTTATCTTCTTCATGAAAGATAGTCCTTTTTTAATCTGCTAATCTGTTCTAACATTTAATTATATATATATATATATATATATGAGAGAGAGAGATGCCTGTGGAATGTAGACAAATTGTACAGTAAAATGTCAATATTTTTCATGAGTTTCGATCTTGTATTACAATATTATTATTATTATTATTATTATTATTATTATTAATATGCCTACTCATCACATTCCAGTTTTAAAACAGACTCACAGACAATGTTGCCCAAACAGAAGGAATCTAGCCTATCCACATGTGGTCTTGACTGTGACTGCTGCATACTGCTCTACTTACTCAGATTCGATCTAGGCATGATCTGCAAATCCTACTTTCAGAGTAAATGAAAGTAGGATTTGCTAGATGTTAGGATCCTGATTGATAAAATCAGGTTCGTTCCTATTATATAGTAGTTAGTGACGGCCATGAGAACTGTTTTATGGAACAAATCTGATATTTACAAATTAGAATTCCAAATGAGGGAGAGTGTATAGGTTTCCTTACAATGTATTTGGAATTCTCTTTAAATACTGTGATCCATATTGTAGGGAAGAAGATAGGAGATAGAAAATGAGGAGGGGATGGCAACAGCTAATTTAGACATCGAATAGCCTGTGTAGCTCAGTGGAAGTGGCGCTTGCATCCTCTGCGATTGGTTGCTCGAAGTCGGACTTAAGTTCAAGCCTAGTCGCCGACTGGAGGAACTTTTTCTAAGCCTTTCTTCGACTGATTCCCGAATTAGTCGATCTCTGGCACAGGCAAGCAGGTTTTTCCTCCTGGAACTCGGGTTTTGTATCCCATAAACTCAAGAAAATCGACCGTAGTGCCCACATTATTTCAGACAGTAACACATATCTTGTTAGGGTTAGGTACCAAGAGATGGAGCACTTGTTTGCCAGCCTCTTCATTGATGGCTGATATAATTAGTGATAGACATGGGCCAGCTATCTCTGATTGGCTACCAGTGGAGATTGAACTGCCCACTCAGTCTCAAAAAAAAGCTAGATAGGGTATAAAGGCCTCGCCTACTCCCTATAAGGGAATAAAAGGTATTAGCTGATTTTTTTTGATTTAGCTGATAAACAAGGTAGCTGTTTTTCAGTGGTGTGAAATTATCTACTGCCAACAAGTTTACAGGAAGACCAAGTTACAAGTGAGTTGATGTCGTTAGGGATGTTTTAAAAGACTGAAATGTAAGAGCCTCCTGCATAATATATGGACCCCATCAGGGCATGGTAGAAGTGTGGAAGCTTTTTAATTCATTATCATCAAGTTTGGTCCCATGCACTATACAGATCTGGCCTGTAGACTGACTTTCCTGCTACATCTTCAAATGGATAAGAGTAGAAGAGTCTTAGTTATTACAGTGTTTTCAGCATGCCCTTGAATGGGTATCACCCATGCTATATGTAAAAAATAAAAAAATAAATTAAAAAAAAAGAATCAAAGCTAAATAAAGAGATTAGATATACTTTGCTTTGGAGACCAAACATTACAACAGTTTCGTCAGGCCTCCAATAAGCAACATGGTGGTAGAGCGCTTTGATGGACAATGAAAGTCATGTACTACCTAAGAGGTCAGAGGAAAAACCATGATATAAATAATCTTCCTTTTACAGCTTTCTTTAAACAGAACTATTATGCTATAATTTTCAAAACTTATTTAGATGTTTCTTAGTTCGAACATTATTTTGTGTTTCTGAAGGGAATAGTTGGTCTACTCTCATATACTGAAATTGTCACATATCCATAAATGATAATTTCCCAAGCTACTCAGATATTAGATGAATAGTACATTGAAAAGAGATCGTTAAAAAGACACTGATAGTTTTGAATCCTAGATGCTGAATAATATAAAAATTAATTTTTTTATGGAAATTTACTATTTCTCTGCAATTGATGATATTAAAGAAATTGATTAGTTGATATAGTTCTCAAATTACTTTGATTACCATTAAAAAAAATGATAATCAAATGTATATTTCTAAAAATAATTTTACTAAACTTAATTTAGTATTTTCTTTGCTAAACACATATACAAATATAAAAAGTTACCTGGATTAAAGAGTACAATAGCACGAAGACATCCCAATTCTGTTTTATCCATTTTCATTTCCCTCATTTTAGCCACCAGTTCAGTAAGAACACGGTCAAAAATAGCACCCACTCCAGCACTATGTGCACTATTACGATGAACAACTAATCCTGTTGCTAAAACTATACCATCTTTTACAGTAACAGAACGGTGGGAAAAGGCAGCAATGAGCAGTTCATTCCATCCTACATTTGTACATAAAAATAAAGATATATGAAATGACTTATAATATTCTTCATTACTAGCATTTAACGTGCTAATTTCAATTACATGCAAATTTCAAACCCCCCCACCCATTTTTTTTATTTAAAAAAAATAAGAATTGCACAAATCCTTTTCCAGTTCAATGCCTACTTTAATGTGGTGGAGAGGTGAACTTAGGGTGTGTTCTCTGGGCAACTGCAGTTTCTCTAGAATGTCTGAATGTCATAGGGTTTTCTATGACATTCAGACATTCTATGACACTGATCCTTGAGAGTAGTGTGCATCACACAGAAGAAGGTAACAGCAAATCACTTCTGTATATATTTTGCCAAAAAACCTTATGAACATTAGTTTAAGTACCAGAAAATGGGACACCTGGGTCATCAAGTATCAGAATGGTTACTACTGGGGAAGAACAGCAAGGAACTTTAAATAGAATTAACAAGAATGATAGAGACGGATAGAAACCTAAACATAATTTTAAAAGAAGATACCCCTATTTATTGATTTACATAAAATAGGAACACAATGTAAGAAGATTGGAAATGGAATTAGTAAAGAAAGATATGATAAGAACTCAGTTTAAGATTTTAATCATTTATGAACTCAAATGTGCCAGATATGGATTATTTAGATAGTATGAGCTACAGAATTTATTACTGTGGGACATGAAGTTTTAAAAGAAAAACGAAATAGCATTCATATTAGAAAAAGAACATGAAAAATACATTTTGAAATAAAATTCGTGTTTGACAGAATAAACCAAAGCAGAATAAAGGCAAATACAGTGATTATCACATTATGCAGGTGTATACGCCACTACAGATATAAATGAAGAGGATGTAGAAGACTTATTATTATTACCAGAGCACTAAAGGGAGTGAGGGGCTCATAGAGAGAGAAGACACACACACACACACACCACACCAGCTGTCATACCTTTTCTTTAATTCAATCTCACTATCTGCACTCACAATCTCTAAAGGCAAACCATTCCAATTCGCATACCACTCTGTGAGAGAAAACTCTAGCTCTCATTTCCTTCTTGATTGTATTCATTCTCAATTAAAGAAAACCTGGATTAAAGAGTGCAATACCATGAAGATATCCCAGTTCTGTTTTATCCATTTTCATTTCCCTCATTTTAGCCACCAGTTCAGTAAGAACACGGTCAAAAATAGCACCCATGGATTCCCTCATCCTTCATAAAATAAAAAATTCCATCAACTGGTATCATGTATGACCCTTTCAGAAGTTTGTAGGTCTCAGTCATATTACTCCTCTTTTTCTTGTCTACTACTGCCTGCAGTCCACAGGTTCTCAATCTCTGCTCATAATCATTCCACAGTTCTAATATCATCTGTAGCACTATCCTTTGCACTCTCTACACTAGATCTGCATTGTTTCCAAAACCAGCAGACCAGACCTGCATACAATAGTCCAAGTGAGATCATATCATGGCTTTGTAAAGAGGAAAATTCCTTATCTTTACATTTCAAGGTTCTTTTCAGCATTGCAGTTATCCTCTTCTGAGTTGTATTTGCAATCTTTGCTATATGTCCTTGAACTTCAGTATTCAACAAACTCCAAGATCCATTATATTGGTCAGATTATTCTAGAAGAAACTCATCCTGATCAGTTTCTTCTAGAATAATCTGACCAATATAATATGTCATTGGATATCTCATTACACCAAAGTGCATAACTTTTCATTTACTAACATTAAAAGCAATAGCCATTTTCACATACCCACATTTCCAATTCTAATCATTCTGCAAGTACTGCATTTCAGCTGCATTCCTGATTACCCTGCCTATCTTTTTTGTCATCAGCAAACAGCTATATGTCTCCTATTAAATCATTCCCAATATCATTAATGTAAAGATTGAATAATGATGGACCAAGGACTGATCCCTAGGGTACACAACTGGGCACCTTAAATCTTGCAAACTCATCTCCTCCTATCCCCCCATACACCACATTCTGATATCTGTCACTCAGCCATCATCCTCTTATCCAACCTAACAATTTATTAAACAGTTCCAATTCCAACCTAACAACTGTTTACAGAAGATGCAAAATTGGGAAAGAGCAATGCAGAGTCGAGCAGGTGTTATGGCCTTACAAGAGGACTTGAATAGATTACATGACTGGGCAAGTAAGTGGAATGTCAGTTCAATGTTGCAAAATGTAAGGTTTTAAAATTTGGTGAGCAATGATGGGATGCAAAATATAAACTTAGTGGGGGAAACTTTGAAGGAGATAAGGAGATGAGAGATCTGGGAGTGGTGGTGGACAAGGATCTGAAATTCAGGGGCACACTGCACAAGTTGTGAAGACATTACATCAGATAATGGCAATGATGGAGAGGACCCTGACATACAGAAATAAAGAGGTTATGATGCCATTGTATAAGGCCATGATCACGCTTGATATGGATTATCGTGATACAGATTTGGTCACCAGGTTTTCATGGTGACTAGGACATATTAGAAAGTGTCCAGAGAAGATTCACAAAGATGGTCAGTGGTCTTTGGAATATGGAGTGCAAGGACAGATTGAGAGAATGTAAGTTGCAAAGTCTCGTGAATAGGAGGAAAGGGGGGGGGGTATGATTGATACACATAAGCTAGTCAGGGGTTGTTATCAGGTTGACATAGAAGAGATATTTCTATGTCAACTACTCACATCCTATATCTGCTCCTCTGCTCACATCCTCTGATATAAGGAAGATGTGAGCAGAGGAGCAGATTCTTTGCATGGAGAGAAGAATGTATTATCTGAGTGTGTTGTGAATGGAGATACATTGAATCAGTTTAAGGCACGGTTGGATGAGCATTGTGTGAGATAGTGTGTACCTCCTATGATGAGTCTCATCCAACCATGCTTTAAACTGATTCACTGTATCTCTATTCACAACACACTCAGATAATACATTCTGCTTTCCATGCAAAGAATCTGGGGCCATATGGTATGATGTTAGATGTATGAGGTATGAGGCCAGATGTTAATAATGATAATAATCCAGTACCATATCATCCAATTTACGCAACAGCCTTCCATGCTGTGTGCTATCAAAAGTCCAAAACTATACAATCAGCCCCTGTTGTCAAATTCTTATTCAGTTTATGCAACAGCTCTAGTATCTTCTCACATATCTGAGTTTCTCATCCAGTGTAGAAGTAGCATTGAGCTTCATGCTGCATACATTGGGCTGATATTAGCCTGGGTACCCATCAGTTTGAGCAACCTCTTCTGCATCTGCCATCCACATACTATCTTCATTCAGTAGAATTATTCTTTCACATTTATTCTTTCTTTGCAGCATAATGATAGAATTCTTTTAGAGTTGTCTTTAGCTTGCAGAGCCAGCTTCTTTTCATATCCAGATTTAGCATTCTGCACAACACCTGTAACTTTTCAGATCTTACCTTATAATTTTCATATTTGACATCATCTCCTTGGTATTCCACATGGTATTCACCATGGCAACAAACTCAGCCCCCTTTGTTTCTGATACTACTGGCATTTGTGTATAGACACAACACACACATACTATCATACCTCTCCTTAAACTCATTCACTTTGTCAGGGTACTCGCAACCATTCTGGATTCATTTCACTCACTTCTCACTTTCCAGACAAAAATCTTGTCCATACATCCTTACTAATCACACTCTTAAACAACTTCCACAGATGACCCCTAGTTCTCTATTTGCCATATACTAAAAAATTTCTTTTGCATAATACTCTCTTTTGATATCTTATAAGATTCTATCATATATCCTCTTTTCTGCCTATCAGCTAAACTTTGTAACCCACATGCTCACTACCATCTCCCATCCCCAAGAAACCCAGGTGACCAAATCTATGCACATTAGTCATGATGCAGCCAAATCATAAAGAGGGATAATATCTCTCCTATCTTTACTTGTAATCTTTTGAGCTATTTTACCAACTTTTGCAATATGCCCTCTGAACTTCAACTCTCTGTCCGTCATTATCCCCAAGTCCCTACCTCGTCAATTTCCTGCAATCCAGTACCATCGATGTAATACATAGAATGTAACCTTTTCAATCTGAAATGTATAACGTTACATTTTGCAACATTAAATTGACAATCATTATTCTTTTCCCACAATGCCAATTTATTTAAATCATCTTGCAGGATATCTACATCACTCTTTATCTACTATTGCTCTCTCTAGATTTGCATCATCAGCAAACAACTGAATATCCCTCATAAATATTTCCCTATATCATTGACATGCAAATTAAAGAGTAGTTGCTCTAGTACATAACCCTGAGGTACTCCACTATCATCCCCATTCTCCCAGATTCCACTCCACCATATACTACTTTCTGGTGTCTGTCTGTCAGTTCCCCCTCCCCCCAACCATGCTACACTAGCTTCATATCTATTCCCATATGCTCCAACTTTTGCAATAGGTTTTCATGTGGTATTCTGTCAAATGCCTTTGCGAAGTCCAACAATATCATGAGCCTAATCAATTCTGCTGTTCACTTTATTATAAAATTTGAATAATTACTAAGGACCTACCCTTTATAAAGCTATGCTACCCTATAGAGCAGTGTTTCCCAACCTGTGGTCCGCGGACCCCTGGGGGTCCACGGGATTGTTTATTTTCATTAAACTTTATCTCACATGTTTCTCACATCTCTTGTTCACACCTGGCCTAATTGATATGTTCATATTCTTCCGAATATCTCCATTTATAACAGTATTGCAATGTCATAAATGACACATTTAGTATTGTAAAATTGTAATTTATTACTTCATCTTTATGATATATAAAATATAAAAAATTTCCATTTTGAATTTTATGGGGGCTGCGGTGAATTAACATTCATTACAGGGGGTCCGCAACATATTAACATTCGCTACAGAGGGTCCACGACATCAAAAAGGTTGGGAAACACTGCTACAGAGTATTGTATCCGTATCGACTCACTGTTGTATTTTACCTTTAACCAACTTTTCCAATACTTTAACAGGAGCAAAACTACAGACCAATTACTGATATAGTAATTGGTCTGTAGTTTGTTACTTTTGTCTTGGAGCCATCTTTATGTAATAGAATTATCTTACCCTCTTCCCACTTCCTTGGAACCTTGCCAGAGCTGAAACTTAACTGAACAACTTCGTCAGAGGCAATACTAATTCTCTTGCACGTTCAAGTAGTACATGGACTGACAACCATCCAGTCTCATTCACATGGGACTGGATGGTAGTACTAAGTACTACATTGATATTTTTCAATATGCTGAACATCCTCTGTTCATCTACCGCAACTTCAAAATCTCCACCTGGATGATATACCTTTTGCAAAATGATCACTCAGCAATTCAACTATTTCTTTTGCCTCTGTCACCTTTGTACTCTCAGCATTGATTAAAGTCATACTATCATAGCTGCTTTTCCTCTTACTTGCTACATAACACTCTTTTGGATTTACTTTGGCCTGCTTAGCTGATTTTCTCACATAATCTGATTTGGCCATACTTACCATATTAGTCACCCTTCTTGCTTGCACTTTGTACTGCCCATGATATGCTGATCACCTTTTCTTTATATTCTCTCCACTGTTTTCTTTTTTCTTTTTTGCATCTCATACTTTATATCTCTATTCATCCACTTAATTCCCATTGGTTTATCCTCCTGACCTTGAGTATGCATTTTAATACTGCTTCTCTCAAACAATTCCTGACCACTTTCCATCACTGCTGACATTCTTTCCTTGTAGCTTCTCAAGACATGGCATTGCTCCAAGATGCCTAATAAGTCTGTCATAATTCTTCTTCTTCTTTCTAGCATTTTAGTTCCAGACAGTCCTGGGGTCTGCTGCTTGGATAATTTTCTTCCACTTATTTCTGTCTTAGGCATCCCTCCTTTCCACTCCGCCTTCTTCTATATCCCTTTAGATGTTTTCTCACCATCTTTTCCTTGGTTTTCCTTTTCTTCTCTTATCCTTTACTTCCATTGTTGTGACTCTCTTAATTGGGTGGTCTACTGGTCTTCTCTATACATGGCTGGCCCACCTCAATCTACTTTCTCTCACTTTGTTGCTAATTTTTCTAACCCCCATCTTATATCTTTGTTCCTCCTATGCTCTTTCCTTGATGTTCCATTTATCCATCTTAGCATCCTCATCTCTGTTCTTTCCAAATGTTCTTCTGAGTTCTCTTTGTTGCCCATGTCTCTGCTCTGTACAACAAGGCCAGTCTAATGGCTGATTCATATGTATACTTGTTTTTAGTTTTTTTGGTGCATTTTTGTTGCATATCACTCCTGACATCTCATTCTATTTAGTCCAACCTGCCCTAATTCTTTCTCTGACTGCCAAGTGCCTTCTCTCTCTCTCTCTCTTTGATTGATCCCAAGTACCTAAAATAGTCAACTTCTTTCAAGATACCACCTTCTCTATCCTTTATACTAATTTCTTCATGTCCTTCCCTCTCACCAACCATTACTTCATTTTCTTAGTAATTATCTTTAGATTTGCATCCTCCATGGTATTTTGCTACTCTATAAAACTCTTTTGGACCTCTTCTACAATTTCACCTGTGATAGCCAAGTCATCTGCAAATAATATATTCTATGGTGTATTTTTGGCTACTAATAAAATAATCACAAATAAAAATGAGCTCAGTGCTGACTCTTGAAGCAAGCCCACTTTGATGTTGAAAAATTCTGTTGTTTCAATGCTTGTTTTTACTGCCATCTCAGTTTTTTCATACAGTCTATCATAATTACCAGCTTCATAGTTCAACACAAACCCTTTTTTGACAGAGAATTAGACTTCTTTAGCAACTTCCCAGAACAAGACTGCATGGTCACTCTGCAATTGAAGGCAGAATGTCTACCTTCATCTGAACTCATTAGAAGTTATCCTTCCTCCTACTTACCACACAACAAAACATTTCATGATTTCCTTTCACCTATTGGCTAATTTCTTCTCATAATTTTATTTTGCCTTCCTTACTATGCTGGCCACCTTTCTCCTTATGTATCCTCCACAACATTTTCTTTCTTTTTTCTTTTTCTTTTTTTTTTTTTGCAGTTCATGCTTAATGATACTACTCATCCATCTAGCTAGTACCTGATTTACCTTCCTGACTTTGGGTATACAATGTGATATTGCTTTCTCTAGATACTCTTTTACTATCCCCAATTCACTGTGAACATCCTTCCCTTGAAGATATTTATGCCATGGTATTGCTTTAAGCTGCCTCCTAAGTAGTGTATCATAATCACCTGCCCCATAGTTCCATATATACCCCTTCTTAACTGGAATTTTCACATGTTTTACTATCCCCATTTGGAGTCAATGTAGCTACCTTAGTTATGGATAGGTCTTCTGATCCAATAGCCAGATCCAACACTCATATCCCAAGCCCCCTCCATCATATTCTGCTTCAAGTAATAATCTCTAATAAGTGTGTAAATTATCTCTCAGTAACTGCATAAATTGATAATAAATGTATAAATAAATATATACTATTGTATATTCATTCTCATATATTTATAAACATAAATGGATGGAACACGTTCAAAGAATGAAAACAGAAAGATTACCAAAACAAGCCTTAAAGTACAAGCCATTAGGAAAAAGAAAGCCAGGATATCCTCTTAAACGATTCAACGATGACTTCTGAGGCCAGAACAGGCCATGCTAGGCCTAAATCCTTGATATGCATGATGATGATATTCATTCTCTGCCCCTCCCCACTGTCAGGTCCAATACATTTATTGCCCCATTGTAATATCCAAGACAAACCCATATAATATATGATGCTATCTCTAAACAAAATGATGCAGTAATTAAATCTTGTTTTTGTGACTGTGTTAAGCATTTATTTTAAAATTTTCTTTTAAAAAAATTAAACATTTAAAGAGTATTTCTGTTTTATTCATTTGATGCATTTTTTAGAAATTCTGTTTGCGGTTTTCAAAATTTAATATCATTCCAAAAAACAAATAAAAAAGATATCTTTCATCCCACCTGCTTTTAGCAGTATCATCTGGTCTTCCAGAGGCAGTTCTGTAAAATGAGGAATGTGTTTTGCCCACTCCACTAGTTGATAGAGTTGACGGTCAGCAGCCTGGCAAATATTGATCACTGGGTCATTCTGGGAAAGATGTTACAAACTTTCTTAAGCAATTTTTCTAACTTTTTTCTAAATTTTCTTAAATTTTTCTAACTCAGAACTATTTCTATTTTCAAAAATAAAAAATAAATAAAAAAAATAGCAGCAAATTTTTCCTCTTTTTTGCTGGATTGACTAGTATTATATAAATATTTGTTTTATTAATATTTTATCCTAATATAAGAAAAGCATAATGCAGGAAATAAGTTCTTTACATGTTTCATAAGATATGTTTTCACCTGAAATAAAATTTCATCAAAAAAGATACTAGTCCTATGCAGATAACTGCTAACTAACTTGTTAGGAGAAGTCATTTTTCAGTAAATTATTATTATTTAAGCCTCCAAGGAATAGAGCTAAAAAAAACTCTAGCATGTTCGATATGCAGCAAGTAGAAGAAAGAATGATTGTAGCATGATGATGATAGTTGCTGGCACTTGCAGATTGGGTAACTGATGCAGAGGATGTACTTCAAGTATTCAGATCAAACATTCAGTTGACATCGTTAGAAGCTGGTGAAGGTGGGACTGATGGTGTATTAGGAATTATGTAAACTTGATGTTAATAAGGCAGTAAGGCTTGATAATATATAGCCACATGTCTTGAAGGAATGCGCTAGGGCAGTGGTCGGCAACCTTTTTAATATGAAGGGCGAAATACTGCAGGTGTCATGGCGCTCGCGGGTGCTGCATTGCCGACTCCTCCTGATTTAAATAATTAAACTTAAAATTACAATTGGCATGAATGGTTTTTGAAATGTCTTTCTATATTACTTTTTTTTTAGAAATAGCCACACTATTTGATTGGCTAATTTTGGATCATATTACACTTCTGCTATTTTTACCAACTGAGTCACTTTTCTGGCCTACTCTTCATGTAACTGATTATTACAAACATTCATGTTTGTGTTGCCTCCACAGTGCCTTTTTTCTTCCAGATTTCATTCTTAATGTCTTCATTCATTCATTTTACTCCTGCACTATTTAGCCTTTTCACTTTGGAATATACTCAGATATAGCTGATGTTAAATGCTACTCTTGATCAATGCCCAAGCAGCATTTTTCTCCTTCCAACTCAACTCATAAGCTTTTTATAATCACCAGTCTGTAGTTCCACATATATCCCTTCTTTATAGAAGTTCTCATATGACTGGCTACAACCCAGGTGATCACTTCATGGTGACTCTCACCAACAGGGCTGCCCCGAGCAGTAGCATATTTTGCCGTCCCTTCTCCCTTATTTTTTGTATAGTCGCTCCGTGCAGTAGCATATTTTGCCGCCCCTTTTCCCTTATTTTTTGTATAGTTTATGCCAACTTTGCCGTCCCCCCCAAAAAAACTTCCTGCCCCATGATATTTTGCCACCCCTTTTCCCTTATTTTTTGTATAGTTTGTGCCAACTTTGCCGCCCCCCAAAAAAACTTCCTGCACATCTTGCACCGTCGGTAGAGCTGGCCCTGCTCACCAACTAATGTATGATTAGACACGTTGTTCACAATCGTGCCCTCTGATGATATAACCAGATCTAAGACTCTTAATTCTCATGTGCTCCCGTTACACATTTTCTAAGATGTTGTCCCTTAAGAACTGGAGGAATTCATTCTCATTTTCTGATGGTATCTCTTCATTCCATTCAATATTGCCATAATTGTCATTAAGCATATATTTCTTTGTCTCTATCCTCCACATTTCCAGACTATTTGTTAAAATGACATAACACTTGAAAACTGAGCTCAAGGACCTCTGCAACACCTTTTTAGCCAATGGCTACAGCCCATATAAAATAAAGAAAATGCTTCATCCCATCCCTCTTACACTCAACACAGCAAAATCATTCCAATATGTTAAGGGTACATCAGAAAAAAAAAACAGCCAAAGTTCTCTGCAAATATGATCTCCATACTACTTTCAAACTTTTCATTCAGCAAGCTACTTTCATACATTCTCTTAAAGATTGACTACATCCTCTTAAACATCCTGGAGTGTATAAAGTTCCCTGTGCCTGCAGTTCAGCCTACTTTGTACAGACTAGTAGATCAGTTACCATCTGTCTTGAAGAATACAAAAATTACATTCGAGATCATCCGTAGAGAAAGTTGGGATCGGCAGAACCCTGCTCTGGATACTCCTTCACATAGGATCAGATGGAGAAAAACATCTACATTACATAGAAGTCATTATAGCCTGAGAGGCTATTCTTAGAATCAGCACCAGCTACGAAGCACTCCCAATCTCAACAAGTATGGTTGCATTAATTTATCAAAGATCTGGGAAGTTATCATTTTAAGACCTAATAGCCAGACTTCTCTAAATTAACTTTGTGGTTATTTGACCCATAGAGGGCGATGTGTAAGAACGTTAAGTGTCAGAATTGTTATTACAATTACTTAGTTTAGTTCTGTGTGTCTGTCACATTTATCATTGTGCTCGGACGATGCTGGGTAGAAAACCAGCAAAATATTGGTGAGTTTAATAAATGTATCTCCCTCAGCATATATATATATATATGTGAGCAAGTAACTGTGAGCAAGAGGGTAAGGAGTGGTTTCTTTGTGTGGAGGGTGGTTGAGCCATGGAATGCATTGCCTGATGGAGTGGTGGGAGCGAGAACGGTCAGTGAGTTTAAAGAGTGGTATGATAGACTTTGTGTTTCTCAGGGGGGGACCTCCCCTCAGTGAGTCTTGACAGACTTTATGTCTTAGGAAGGACCTCCCTCGATGAGTCTTTTGACTCCTTGGAGACCTGAATAATAATAATAATAATAATAATATATATATGCTGCATATGGCTTAGTCTATCTAATCTGTATAAAAACTGAGAGCTATGTGGTAAGGTAATGTGCACTGCTTGCTTTCAATTGCACTAGCTCTGAGAACAGCTATGAAACTTAGTTTCATAGCTATCTGTAAGTTGATAAATAGTTTACTCCCCTCCCTTTCATCCATTATCAACAACAGAGAACACAGCTGAGATTACCACTCAGTTTGATCATGAGCAAGTCAAAGTGTAGATTACAGCTTAAAAATACTAACATTGAACAGATATATATATATATATATATATATATATATATTATTTTACTGCAAATACTCCAGTGGAACAAAATTTAATTCTTGATGTTTTATTTTAAGAATAAAATAATTAATCACATATTATAGAATTATATTTTTATGACCACAAAAACTATAGTAAAGGGAAATGATTTGAATACGAATGTGACAAGTGCATATTTAAGTAGTAACTACTGTGCTACCAGCAACATGTGCTCAGGACCGTCTTAAGGCATGGGCACACTGGGCAATTGCCCAGGGACCCATACTGCCATATTGTTCATGAGAGATCTCTTGGCAGAGTGTATAAATTATGCGATCTCTTGCTGGAAAACTGAGCTAAGAAAGAGAACTGGGGATAGAGCACAATATGTTGCACAACGGGGAAGCAGCGTTTAAACTGGCTTTCACTCATGTGCATGGAAAATGACATCCTGAAGACCATTGCCTTTAATCCAATTATAAATCAATTCTTTGCAAAGAATTTCGCAAAAGTTTGTGTTGATTAATCCTTGCTTTACAGCATGTTTTTTATGTTTAAACATTCATTTTGTTAAAAGTATCAATAAATCTATAGGCTTAATTTTATTGACCATTTACATTTTTATTCCCATAAGTGGGTGGGTAGGGGTCCCAGTGCATTGCTTTGGCCAGGGGCCTACAATACTATTAAGACTGCATGTGCTAATACCTCACAAGCATGCTGCAGGGTAATTAATACCACAGTTACTGACATTTTAAACAAAACTCCTCCAGCTAATAATCAGTTAATAAAAGCAAAGTGCAGTGCACACTGTTTAGTTAATAAAGTTGTAGGAAGGAAATGAATTAGAAGATGAGTGTTGATGAGATGACAAGCTATTTATATAAGCAGGATCACAGGAGATAGCAGCAGTGTTAAAGAAAAATCTAATGCACGAAACTAATCTCCAAACAAATACCTTATGATAATAAGCAGTTTTATTAAAAGAGAAAAGAACATTCCCAAAAAATGCATTTTTTAAAATTAATTTTACATACTAAAGAACAGCCAATGCTCAATATTTTTTATTGAGCATTTAAAAAAAAAAAAAAGCCTGATTCTCATTCCCTTTCTCACACCCTCCCTATATACAGCTTCTGGGGATGAGATAGTCTATGAAAAAACCTCTTCAACATTAATATGATTAAAAAAACCTTTTTAACTTATATGTCTATTATATCTCCTCCTCCTCCCCTCCACCAGATTTTGCAAACTGCATTGTCTCAATTTCTTCATCATACTTATCATAGCCATAGACCAAAAATCACTTTAGTCAATTGCCTCTGGACCCTTTCGAATAAGTCACATCACCAGTTATTTTTCAAAGGCTTTTTAGGATAGCATGATTTATAAGCAAAGCAACATTTTTGAAAATGCAACATCAGGAATCAATGGAACATCAATGGAAAACTTTACTAAACTTAAAAACAGAATAGCATTATGTTTAAAATCAAAAGCATAAACAAAATAAAAAATATTTCACATATGTCTTTACTCCTTTAAACTTATTGTTGCAATATAGTTTAATTGGAACACTTCTAATATCACCAGCCTTGCTGGCTGAGTGGTTAGCATATCTGCTCTCCAGCTAAAAGGCTGTGGGTTCGAATCCTGCCGTGGGCATAGATGTTTGTGATTGTCTGTGAAAATACTAGTGGTGTGGTTGGCAGTAGATGGCGTTGGTGCAGTTTAGGTCAGTTGGTGGATTGAGTGGTGGAGACAGTTGTAGATGAGTCCTCCCTCGATGAGTCTTTGGACTCCCTGGAGGTGTGAAATAATAATATAGGGATGGAAATAAAAACAAATCATAGAAATACAATTTTATTAATACAGACCAGTATTTTACAATAAACATTTATTAAAACCTACCAGTTTCGCCAGCAAACTGTCTGGCTTTTTCAAGGCATTACGGAGATATGAAAGTTAGTAAATGCAAATTAAAAGGAACATAAAAAACGTTGTAAACCAAACTAGTATCTATGGCTACACGTTTCGCGTGACAGAGATGGCTTATTGTTCTTATTCATTATCACGCATGCGTGTTTGTTGTAGACTTGTAATGTGATTACTGGCTAGCTGTAGTTCAGATTGATTGAGAGAGAGGATCAAGTTTTTCCACGAACTGTTTAGAATTACACCCTGATTTCTGTTGAGGTTTCCACCGGTTATTAGTACTATTGTGGCTTCCTTAAATACACGATGCCTGTAGTCATCATCGAGATATGGCATGGAGCTGTTTTGCCAATCTATCGTGTGGTTAGACGTGCAGAAACGATGTGCTAAGCCGGAAGAGGAAGCCACAATAGTACTAATAACCGGCGGAAACTTCAACAGAAATCAGGGTGTAATTCTAAACAGTTCGTGGAAAAACTTGATCCTCTCTCTCAATCAATCTGAACTACAGCTAGCCAGTAATCACATTACAAGTCTACAACAAACACGCATGCGTGATAATGAATAAGAACAATAAGCCATCTCTGTCACGCGAAACGTGTAACCATAGATACTAGTTTGGTTTACAACGTTTTTTATGTTCCTTTTAATTTGCATTTACTAACTTTCATATCTCCGTAATGCCTTGAAAAAGCCAGACAGTTTGCTGGCGAAACTGGTAGGTTTTAATAAATGTTTATTGTAAAATACTGGTCTGTATTAATAAAATTGTATTTCTATTATAAAAACGACCAAAAATGTATACTTTAAAAACAAATCATGTTAAAAAAAAGTTGAAGAGTTGCAATTGTCATTTTAAATATCAGGGCCATTACAAATATGTATTCATTGTATACATATTAATGCACCTGCCAATTTTCTGTATGAAATGAGATTTTCAGTTAGTGATCTCTCCTGGTCCGGTTTATAGAACAGTTAATCCCAAATCAATTGTATTTATATATACATGGGTAAAAAAACAGCAAAAACAAACTGGGTTTAAGATGATACATCTTTTAGATCTCTACTAGAAGTAACTTAAACTTTCAAGTTAGGAGACTTATCTATTTGATTTATCTATGATGATCAAAATGCTAAATCAGAAATGATATGGAAAATTGGGTGGTGAGTGCACCATTATATTTAGTAGAGGCGCACATTCAATGAATAAGAGAATGCTAAATGAAACTGGGTGATAATGTGATGACTCTTTCAATTTGAATAGAAGTATAGAAAAGAAGGATCAAAGCCAATAAATGATGAAACTCTTGATTCAGTAGAGATTTATGCAATAATAAACTTTGTAATTTTAACTATCTTAGCATTATTTTTGTAATTTATAACTATTTTTGTAATTGTAACTCACATTAGTTTCCACATTTTCATTTTTTGGTTCAACTCTCAGCTCTGCTTCCAAAATTCTTTCAATAGGCATATCATTTGGAGAACTACTTGTACTCTCTACTTCATTTTCATTTCTTTCTTTGGTACGTTGCCTCTCTTCCTGAACAGCTAAAATTCAAACTTGAAACTCAGTAACTGTAAAACTTGAAATTACAGGAAACATCACAAAAACAATTCCCACAGCTAATAAGAATTTGTAATAGTCATTCATTTTCATTCAAGAAATTAATTTTTAGATTAGCAGGATAGGGATTACGATATCATCTGTGACTATAATGTATTAAACATGTTTACATAATAACAGTTTTTTTAAAACCTACCAAATGGATGTATGCACATGCACCGAGATATCAAAGAACCAAAAATATGAATATTATTTTTTATTATAAACTCACCAAGAAATTATATTCTTGTTTGATCCTCTATTTAAGTGTAAGCAAATAAAGTTTGTGTGACGTATTTTCATGACTAGGTTACTTGTATACAGAGGCTGATGAGTTCACATCAATTTCCTTAGTATCCCATAATGCAAAGCACACATCCTTTCAGAGATGTATGATGCTGTGCATTATGGGAATAGTAATTATTCTATTACTATTCCCATAATGCACAGAATATTGACTGGGAATATTACTATTCCCAGTCAAAACCCAGACTGGTTTTGACCTTTAATGAGGTATGTTGATAGAGGATATCTCCCCAAAAACTCTGACTGATTTATAAGATCATTCTAAATCTGAGTGATCCTAAAGGATCACTACTAAACTCATCATTCATCCTGACCTGAATCACTCCAAGACAGGAAACTCAGCATTGGCCCCATTCAGTAAAAGGCAAAAACCAGCCACTGAGCAGAACCTATACTCACCCGGAAGCAAGCTTGTTTAAGTGCTGGCCTTCTCCAAAAACTAGGGCAATCCCTCAGATCACTCGATCAATGAGTGGTCTGAAGGACCATTTAACTCATTACTCAGCAGTGTTTCTACTCATTACATTTAACTCATTACTCAGCGACAGGCTCACTCTACCACCAAGTAGAACGCTCTCACTGAGCAATTTCAAAGGATCCACACCAAACTCATCACTCCTTACCTGAATGACTCCAGGACAGGAAGCTCAGCAATGGCTTCACTCAATGACAGGCAAAAACCTGTCACCAAGTAGAGCCACTTTAACTCCCCAGGAAGCCTGTTTACGTGCAGGGCTTCCTCCCCCAAAACTCTGGAAATCCCTCAGCTCAGTAACCCTAAAGAATCATTTAGCTCATTACTCAGTGGTGGTTCTACTCGGTGATGGGCCCCACCCCACCACTGAGCAGAACGGTCAGCAGTGGCTCCACCAATAGCAGGCCTACCTTACCACTAAGCAGAGCTGTTTCATATCCCAGGGAAAAGCATCCACTGAAGCAGCCACAAGACTACTTCAGCAGATCTCCCACATCCACAGAAGACCACATCAGCAGGAACCAGACCCAGAAGTGATTAAACAAGGTTGAATTAATGAAAAAGTCATATATTTCCCGCATACAAGTGGTGAAAAAGGTGTATCACTTTATTATTAAAATACTCTAGATCAGAGATAGCAATCGAACGTTTTTTTCACTTGGTTACAGATTAAATTAAAATTGTCAAGAAATTATGTCATTGTTTAATCCTTTATCTAAGTGTGTAAGCAAACAAAATTTATTGAAAACTTTGCTTACATTAGATAAAGGATTAAACAAGAATATAATTTCTTGGCAAGTTTAATTTGATTTCTAATCAAGTGAAAAAACTTTCTATATCTCTGATCAAGAGTATTTTAAAAATAAAGTGATAGACTTTTTTTGCTATTTGTGTATGGAAAATATATGATATCTGCATTAATTCAACCTTAGTATCTCTTCTGGATCTGGCTCCTATTGATGGAGGGCTTACTTCCTGAGGAGTATAGCAGTTCTACTTGGTGTTGGGTTTTTTGCCTGTCACTGGATGGAGCCACTGAGTTTCAGTTCCTTGTGAAGTCGTTTGCAAAGTGCTATGCAAATGTGAAGTGTTTTGCATTATGGGATACTAAAACAACTGATGTGAAGTCACAGCCTCTATATACAAGAGCAGTCTAGTCATGAAAATGCTTCACATGCAAACTTTGTTTGCATGGTGAAGCATCTTACATTCAGATAAAGGATTAAACAATATAATTTCTTGGAAAGATTAATTTAATTTGTAAGCAAGTAAAAAAACTTTGTAGAACTAGCTCTGATCCAGATTATGTTTTTTTTTCTTTTTTGACACATATGACAACAGTGATGAATCAGCTTTATACAAAACAGGTATTGAAACAACCCAAAGTTTTACTTTTAAAAAAAGGGAGTGCATTTGTTGCCTAATTCTGGTTTAAAGTGATCCATTCATAATAAAAATGAAACATACTCAACATAGTTTAGTAAACATCCCATATACAATACCTCCCCAATATAAAAATAATGATAAATATATGAACTCGTGATTACCATGAATCACAAATTCTAATATCACTGCTTATACTTATCCACTGGCCTGACTGGATAAGTGGATAGAGTACCTACTCATCATCATACATATCAAGGATTTAGGCCTAGCATGGCCTCTTCCAGCCTTAGAAGTCATCGTTTAAGAGGACATCCTAGTTTTCTTTTTCCTAATGGCTTGTTTTGTTAATTTGAAAGTTTATTTTTCACTTGGTTAGACTATAATAAATTTAGTTTAATCCTTTATCCAAATGTGAGCAAACAAAGTTTATGCCTGAAAATATTTTCAGGACAGGTAAGGTAGTATAACAGCGGGCAACTCGCAGCAAAGGTGGATCAAGTTCTCAACTCCTTGTCTCATTATCTCCCATAATGCACAGCACATCTCCTTGCAGACATGTATACTGCTATGCATTAAGGGAAGGGCCACTACCCATACTGGTTTCGACCTTTATTGAGGTCTCGTCAGTGGGAGCCAGGTCCTGAGTGGAGATACTAAGGCAGAAGGTAAGGATGACCTCTAGGTCATTCTTACTTTCTAGACTATAGGTGATGACCTCTCCTATTGCTTCTGCCTTAGTATCTTCACTGTGGGCCTGGCTCCCACTGACGAGACCTCAATAAAGGTCGAAACTGGTATGGGTAGTGGCCCATCCCTTAATGCATAGCAGTATACATGTCCGCAAGGAGATGTGCTGTGAATTATGGGAGATAATGAGACAAGGAGTTGAGAGTTTGATCCACCTTTGCTGCGAGTTGCCCAGTGTTGTACTACCTTGTTTTGGTAATCTTTCTGTTTTCATTCTTTGAACGTGTTGCATCCATTTATGTTTATATTTTTTAATTTTTTCTATTACTGGTTCTTGGTTTAATTCTTTCATAATTTCTATATTTCTTTTATGATCAAATAAGGTATACTTTGCAGTTTTTCTCATAAACTTCATTTCTGCTGTTGTATCTTTGTTGTCTTTTTTGCTTTATTGTCCAGATTTCGCTTCCATACATTAAGACTGGTAGGGCTAATGTATTATATACTTTTAATCTGGTTTGTTTTTGAACTAGGTTTGGTTTAAATATAGAGTTAATTACACCTGTTATTTTTAAATATTTTGCAATTTTTACATTTATATCTTTTTCATTTTCATATGTGATCATACATCCTAGGTAGTTATGAATTCACCTGTTCTAAGATCTTGTTATCTATTACTATTTTAGTTCTTGCTGGATCTTGTCCTTTAAAGGCCATAGTTTTTGATTTTTCTGTTGATATTATCATACCATAATCTTTGGATATTTCATTTAGATCTAAAATAGTTTTCTGTAAGTTATCTTCAGAATTTGTGATTATTATTTAGTCATCGGCAAAGAGGAGAGTGTTTAAGTTTGCTGTAGGAGAAAGTTTAATTCCTTGATGTAAATTTTTATTCCATTTTATTATTATTTCATTTAAGTAGATATTAAAAACAGTTGCTGAGGGGGATATCCCTGTCGGATCCCTTGGTTTATCTCTTTCGTATATGATAGCTCGTGATTTAATCTTATTTGTATTTGATTATTTTCATATATACTTGTGATAGCTTTTAGGATATTATTTGGTATTTGTCTTTCTTTTATTAAATAATATGTTTCTTTTAACTTTGTCAAATGCTTCTTCAAAGTCAACAAATGCAATATGTGTTTCTAAATTGTATTCTCTTCTTTACTCTATTATTAATTTTAGGCAAAAGACAGGGTCTATGCATGATTGTCCTTTTCTAAATCCATTCTGTACTTCTAAAATAAAGTTTTCTGCTATATATCAACAGGAATTTAGTATACTGATACCTCTATAGATTTTAGGGTCATCTCTATTACCTTTTTTTTTTAAAGATAGGAATCACAATTGCTTTTTTTCATTCTATTGAGGGGGATACCAGTTGAATAAATTTTATTTAAAAATAATAAGAGTCTTTCTTTGAATCTTGTTCCTGCGTATTTATATAGTTCTGAACCTAGCTTATCTTCTCCAAGTGATTTTCTGTTTCTTGTTTCTTTCAGGTTGATTTCTAATTCTTCTTTAGTTATTTCCTTTTCATTTTTGTTAATTGTTTGCCAGTTGTCTTTTTTAAAATATATGTCTGTCCACAATTCTGTGTAGTAATTTAGAAATTCTTCTAATTTCAATTCGGTATTTAATTTTGTTTTCTCTAGTATCTGCATTTAAGTGTTTCAAAATCTTATATACATTGGTATATGTTCTAAATTAGAAACAAATTTGTTCCATGATTCTCTGTGTCTTTTTCTGACTTCTCTTTTAGCTGTGGCTCTTATTCTTTTATATTCTATTTCATCTTCTAATCTTTTACTGCTTAACCATTTGTGATAGGTTTCTTTTTTCTTTTTAATTATATCATCCCAGATCTTCAGTTTTTTCCTTTTGAATTTTTCGGTCTTTCCTAATGTTGGATCGTAATTATTCTCAATCACATTTTATCGTCTTACAATTTTCTCTCTTTAGTATTTAACTAGTTGTAGGCTGATATATCAATCGAATATGAAAAAAATTTATATTATACTGCGCCACTCCATATTCAGAAATTGCAAGAGCAACTTAGATAAATCAACCTTCAATTGTATCAGGTTATCATAAGTTGATTTTAGGCCGAGGTTTTTATTTTTATTACATAGGGTTCCCGCTGAGATTTGAATTATTTTAATGAGAGGTGCAATGAAAAAATCAGGCAAATTCAAGATTCACTTCAAACAAAATTATTTAATGCAGTGACACATAAATTACATCATAACACAATATTCCAACAGGGACATTATGATTGAACGAATATAAAGCTCTCATTAAGTCACTAGTATACTACTCAGCTGAGCTTAAACTTTATAATTAAAGATGATTATATTATACAGATCTTATCCTTCTTATTACAAAGAGCTTATATCATAACTCTATCCTGATTAAGGTTACATTTCAAAACAATTTTAAATATCAAATCAGTTCAAGATATTCAGAAGGATACAACTCATGAACATTCGGTCATTCATTTGTAATTCTCTAACCTCAGTCAATCAATTTTAGTTCTTGTAAGTTCGAGATTCCTAAATCACAATGAATAGGCAACACAGTGTTCTCATTCAGTTAATGAATACTTAATTCAATAACATAGCATTTATCATTTGAAGAGGGAAAAGTCTTAGCACATCACATATTAAATCTTGCCTCGCTGAATACTGCAACTAGGAACGATTTACTTTCGGAAGAATTAATTTTCGTTACTTCTCACTAAGTATAGTAAAGGTAATCTTACCAGGATATATCTTCAACACATCATAAGAACAACAATTTTTAGGTCTTTACTGACTTATACTATGTAGTAGCACAAACTTAAAAGAATCTTCCATTTCTGCGACTGATTTATAGACTCAGAAGGGTATAATCTTTATGCACTTGGTTTAAGTTATCTACTTATTTCTTCGTTTTCTCATATGTATTAACCTATTTCTTGCACTATTTCAGTGCTAGGCGTTGGGAAGTTTTGGTAAAAATCCAACTCAGAAAAAGGTAAGTTAAAATACCAAGTGATTCCCGGTCCTTTAAATACCGTTTTCGGCATGTCAAAATTCCCCTCCAGTCTCCAGCTACCATTCTCTATACTCCCCTATTCGATTCTGTTTTTACTTATGTTTTCGTATCTACTCCTTCCTTTTTCCTGCCAAAAACTGGTTCTCACCAATTTAGCTCACATTAACTTTGCCTTGTGCATAGTATAGAGCAGTGCTTCCCAAACTTCCGGATGTCAGGGGCCCCCCTTTGCAAAAATTAAAATATTTTATGGCCCCCCTCGAAAAAAAAATCGTAATAGAGATATATTATTAAAATATTTTTGTATTTATATTCAATACAAAACATACACAGCGAATATTGCAAAAATCAAATGCACATTTTTTGCCTCTTACCGTTTGGTTCTGAAGACGATGCAGGCTGTTCTGGTAAAATATGAAATACTGTCCTGATTGTTCGAGGGATTTTTTTTTTATTTTTTATCAGCCACTTATCCATCTCAGGGTTAAATTTTTTAACGTAGAATAGATCAAATAATATCACCACTTACCGATACTGGCACACCACAGACTGATAACATGAAATTAGTGAATATTACCTGAATAAGGGAATCCCCGGACCAGGAACATTTTTCTCTTTTGTGACTTTTCTCCCTTTATGGTAATTAAGCCTAACGCGAAACAGACAGCAAAGGCAGGTTATTAAAACGTGCATATGAGTGGTGCGGTATTAACAAAAGATTGCGCAACCGAAAGATAAAAGCATAGCTGACAATTGAGTTGAAATGCTAACTCTCTTCAACCGAATTCCATATGTGAAACTGCCATAACATTCATTATATATATATTACTTACTTTTAGCACTTTTACGAATTTTAACACATTCGGTTGAATTTTATTGCTGCCTTGGGAAATCGAACTCACACACATCTAATTAATAACAATAGTTTTTAGTTAGATACTGTGTTTGCCCATGCAACATATGGTTTTGTTTCAGTCTATACAATATAGTTTCTGTATGAGGGGACATGTGATTCATTAATTAGTGTGTTTTTATCCCAGTTGTCTCTAATTGCACTATTTGTTGAGAAATATATTACACAGACTCCTCATACCTTATTCACTGGCATAATAAAAGTACTTGTTTTTATTACCTCTGCAGTATAGTGGCTGTTAGAGAGGGCGTGTTGTTTACCACTGCAAGCGAGTTACTATCTCCCCACATGAACTTGTTTAAGCTTTTTTTCATGTGTGAAGTATATGTGAAACTTTTATTGGTAACAGAAAACTAGCTCGGATGACAGTGATAATATAAAACGAGTTTTGATATGTATATAAAGTCAATATCAACAGTCCCTGATTACGAACGCGTGATGAAAGGGACAGGAAGATTTGGAGCTTCCCTGGAGAGCATTCGAAGTAAATACAATTAACTACTGCTTTGAAATGAAACATATGAAAAAAAAAAAAAAAATCAGCTAACGCCTTTTTATTCCCGTATACGGGGAGTAGGCGAGGCCATTTAGCCCTATCTAACTTTTGGAGACTGAGTGGGCAGTTCAATCTCCACTGGTACCAATCAGAGATAGATGGCCCAAGACTATCACTAATTAAGCGGTACTCAGTGAAGAGAGACGGCTCAAATGTGCCACCATCTCGTGGTCCCTAACCCTAACACAATATATTTAATGTCTGAAAATAATGTGGGTTCTACGGTCGATTTTCTTGAGTTTACAGGACGAAAAACCCGAGTTTCCGGGAGGAAAAACCTGCTTGCCCGTGCCAGAGATCGACTAACTCGGGAACCGGTCGAAAAAAGGCTTAGAAAAATTTCCTCTAGTCGCTGACTAGACTCGAAACCAAGTCTTCCTTCGTGCGGCCAAGCGCCGTGGTTGGCAAACGCCACATCCACTGAGCTACACAGGCAATGAAACATGAAACATATGAATAAGCAATATTTACTAATATTCATTAAGCGCCGAAATACGCAGGAAGCAAAGTTTGTGAACCAACACCAATGTGCAAATTTTTCCATTAAAATATAAAAAATAACAAAAAAGAAATAATAAATAATAAAAGTTAAATACGTTTCTTTTAAAATAAAAAAAATCTACTTAGTCTTAAAACATTTTAAATTTGTTTTCATTATTTCACAGCCCCCCTCAACAAAACCTACGACCCCCAAGGGGGTCGCGGCCCATAGTTTGGGAAGCGCTGGTATAGAGTAAACACGCGCTAACTAAAAATAACATAATTTCTCATAGCAATCAATCAAGTGATACCACAAAGAATCTTCTGGATATATCAAAATTACATATATTACAGTTTCTAACATTATATTAAAGGAATTAAATTCACAAAATTAATGACATTTTAATACACAGCTTTTCATAACTGTAATTTATCCCAAACATATATAAATAAATAAATATCGATTAACATAACTTGAAGAAATTACATAAATAGCAAATTATGAGCATGAGACTATTAGTTTAAAAAAAAAAAAATGTTGCTCAGGGAATGGTAGATTATGTTGGACTCTGAATGATATATTAACAATTTCCATTTCTCTTCATTCAGAATCCAACACTAAGCTTTCATTTGCTGCTGCATTTAGCATCATTTTTATATTAAGCCATTCTATTTCTATTTCTTCATTTTGTTTTATTTTATCTAAATATTGGTTAATTCTTTGTTCATATAGGCATTGTACATTCGTGTCATTCAATAGCTAATTTTATAAACAAATGTTTCAATTTTTCTTTCTGTTCTTGTTACTTGTAGCCATTTAGGTGGTAATCTTAATTTTATTTTAACAAGTGGTCACTGCTTATTTCATATCCTCTGTGAACTCTAACATCTAGTGAAAATTTTGATGTCTTTTCATTTAATATAAAGTAATCTAATATTGATTTCCATCCTCTTGCTGCCCAAGTATATTTATGTATGTCTTTATGTTTATAGAAGGAATTCA
Organism: Typopeltis vanoorti; assembly: GCF_054136105.1. NCBI lineage: Eukaryota > Metazoa > Arthropoda > Arachnida > Uropygi > Thelyphonidae > Typopeltis > Typopeltis vanoorti. Next base: position 25,787,205 of record NC_143574.1, on the reverse strand, counting down.
TTATTTTTAGGTTACTATAAACTACAAAGTCAATCAATTTTTTACCATTCCTGTTTAGAGTATGTTCTTCATGTATTCCTATATTATTATTAATTTTTGTGTTTCCAATTCTTGCATTTAAGTCTCCTACTAAAATTACGTAATCATTTTTATTTATTTTATTATATATGTTTTGTGGCTGATTATAAAAATCAATATTATCCTGTTCTCTTCCTTCTTCTGGGCATATAAACCAATTATTGTTAAATAGCCTCTATCTATTTTTATTCTAGCTTCTATTATTCTTTCATTCCATAATTTATAATGTTTTAACTGTTTTGAAAGGGAGTTATGAATCCAAATCATGACTCCTGCTTGTGCTCTTTGGTCTCTGTCAACTCCACTGTATATCACATTAAAATTTTTGGTTCTCATAGTTCCTTTTAATTTCTTTTTTGTTTTAGTGATTACTGCTATTTTAAAATTTCTTTCATTTAATAATTGGTCTAATTCTATTTCTTTATATGCTATTCCTCTTACATTCCAGTTTGCTATGTGTATTATATTTTGTCGTTTCCATTTTTGTTTTACCTTTTCCATTCCAGGGTCATTTCCCATAGATTCAATCCTACTCATCAATACCTACTCAGTAGGTATTGATGAGTAGGATTTATCGATTGATGAGTAATACCTACTCATCATTCGATAAATCATGGGTGGGATATAATCCATGATGGGCACTAATGTTTGTAAATGTCTTTAGGTGATAGATGAATTTCACTGCCCAGTATGATACTACCATTTTGTTTATTGGACAATTGAAGTGGTTTGAAAAAGTTCTTTGTTATGGTCTCAAAAGCAGGGTATTGATGTGATATGGGAAAAAAATTTTTTTTTAGTATTATGATGGAAATTTTTAAAAAGCTATATGATATCTAGCTTCATTGACTTGTTTGTATGATGTTCTTTTGGATGAGTTTTTTTTTTTTTTGATTTTTTGTCTACTGTACCTTGTGTTTAGCTTTACTCATTGTATCCAATATGGTGGCTGCCAATATCAGTTTCACCATCTTTAAAAGGCAGATAATACATTTGTTCCTCACTGTTTAAAAACTGTATTGTACATATGAGTTTGTAGTATCCTACTCTTGAGGAATGGATGCTTCACATAAGTTCAAAATGTGGCAGTTGAGAAATGGGAAGTGCTGGGTAATTTGAGTAATATTATCTCTGGCTTTAGTAAAAAAAAAGTAGAAATAGTGAGATGGAAATAGGTGGTTGCTGACATATAGATACCAGTAGCATGTTTGAGGAGACTGGGCAGGAGGTTTATGAATTTGACTGCGCTCTCTAACAGAGCAGTCAAGATGGATGGTCTTGATTGTGCCAATGAATGAATGCTGGGTGAAAGCAAGGTATTTCTAAAAGAAATGGAAGGCATGAAGATTGGATTGAAGTGGAGAAGGATGTCTGGAGAGATTGACTTGAGAGGATAACTAGTGCGAGGAGAGAGAGAGTATGACAATGAGAGAGTAAGAGAAAGAAGAAGGCAAAAGGAAAACAGAAAAAGCATGGAAGTTGAGAGAGAGAGAGAGAGAGACAACATGTCAATGGATAAATTTAGGGATGCCAGTGAAGGAAGAATGAATGGATCTGTGAGGAGAGTGATGTAGGAAATTCAATGGTTTGGAGCATGCAAAGTAGACTTTTAGAAGAGTGCATGTGTGGAAAAATGACAGAAATTGTATCAATTGCAGTGAAGTGGGATGAAAATGTGGCTAAGATGATAGTGATATTGGTATGAATGACCTGAAAAGCAGTGTGAATCAGATAGTCAGAAATTTAAAAATTGATGTTATGGATGTGCATCAGAAGAGTGTGAAAGAGTAGAGAGCAAGTATGTTTCTAGGTATGATAATTATTATTATTATTCAAGCCTCCATGGAGTCAAAAGACTCATCGTGGGAAGTCCCTCCTAAGAAACACAAAGTCTATCATACCACTCCTTGAACTCATTGACCATTCTCGCTCTCACCACTCCATCAAGCAATGCATTCCATGGTTCAATCACCATCCATGCAAAGAAACCACTCCTCACCCTCTTGCTCACAGTTTCCTTTTGTAACTTCCAGGGATGGCTTCTTGTCATCACTCCTTCCCGCTGTTCAACCAAGTGAAAGAACTCCTCAGTGTCAACCCTATAACCACCTCTCAACAGTTTAAAAGTCTCAATCATATCACCTCTCCTTCTTCTAATGTGGGATTCATGTGGAAAACAGGGAAAATGAATGAGAACATGTGTTGAAAGGGATGTTGAAAGTTTTTTCACTTGATTTAAGTATAAATTAAAGATGCCAAGAAATTATACTCTTGGTTTAATCCTTTATTCAAGTGTAAGTTGCATGTGAAGTATCTTCACAATTGCCTTAGTATCCCATAATGCAAAGCACACATCCTTTCCGGTGTGTATAATGCTATGTGTTATGGGAAGGGGCTGCTATCCAAACCAGTTTTGACCTTTATTGAGGTGAAAAAGGGATGTTCATCATAAGCCTAAAGCAGTTAGTATAGGGGAAGAGAGCCTGATAGTATTAGGAGAAAGTAAAGACAGATGGATAGTATGAGAGAGAGAAAAAAAGCCTCAGCTCTTTTATATCATCTGTAGTCAAAGGCTAGAATTTTTTCTTTTTCACCAGTTTCATGCAGTTGAACAACCAAAAGACCAATTGAAACTAAAGTGCAAAGATGACTGACACCCAGGTGGTTAGCCTTATCTAAGTTAACTGCCTTGAGTTCGCCTTCTCTGTCTGCTCTCCAGTCAGCCCTACAAATGACCATAGGAACACATACTGAGAACACACAATAACTAAGAGGATGGAATCATTTAAAAAACCTCTCATAGTAAAAATAGACAGAATCCCCCCCCCCCCCCCATGAATATTGCACATTATGTGGGTGGTCTACACCACCCAGCCAAAAATTTGGTATCTCCTAGAATGCTTTCTAAATATAAAAATCGTCTGACTGAACAATAAAATTTCCGCAATACAATATTGTAAAGCATTGATATGTCATATTGCTGGTTTTCAAATCCATATTTTTCCTAACTTTCCATAAATTGTATTTTAATTAATTAAAAAAAAAAAAAAAAGCTAACGCCTTTTTAATCCCATATATAGGGAGTACATGAGGCCGTTTAGCCCTATCTAACTTCCGAGAGACACTTTAAAACAGAATAATTTTAATTAATTAATTATAAAAATCAAAATTCTCTTCCTATTGCTGACAGGTGTGTGTGTGTTGGAGGGGTACTGAAAAAAAAAAAAAAAAAAAAAAAAAAACTGTTCTGTTGTAAGTAATAGAATGCCCAACATAACAACATACAACAATGCCCAACATACATAATCTGATCGAAACATGCAGGGCAGGAAGGCAAACTGTAGAATGTATGTTCTATCATTTCCAATCATTAACAGATGTCACAAATTGGATCTCCAATGTTAAACTACTTCCATTTGATGGCATTTACTGGAAGGTGACCATACACAATTCTCAAAGCAAGATCCCTCCTGTTAGGGTATTCTTGGAACTTCAGTAAGTTACGAAACAAAGTGTTATTGTCAGTACTGAAAAGTGCAAGTCATGGCAAAGAGGTTAAAGATTTTTTTATACCAAGTTTTGCTTTTATTAATGGAACGAATATCGATGCCAGAATGTTGTAGCAATCTTAGAGTTAAGCACAGAATGTTGTAGTATTCAGGAACAATCTCAGCTTTTGGACCTTTATAATCATTTACTCCAAACAGCAATAAATGAAAACTCAGGTGGAACTGGAAAAAGTCTGCAAATGTGTGATTAGTCTTGTAACATTTTATGGATTTTTGAAGCTGTATTGTTAAAATAGCAGAATTTTAACACTGGAAGTCCAAAGCATCCATGCTTCTTTGATAGTTGAAGAAATTCCTTTTTAACTTTTTGGTATTTGCTGGATGAAAAAAATTGCACAGGTTTACTATATAATTGCTTTTCTTCAGCTTCTGTAATGTCTGTAATATTTATTATTTACAACTGAGCAAGGAAAATTATGGTTTTAAGTACTATGGCTTTAGAACAAAAGAAAAGTGGTCCAATTTTCAAATCTTTTAAGGTTTCAATGTTTTTGTTTAAGTTCCTGAATTGAGTTCTAATATTGGGTAAGTGGAGAAGGGAATTCCAAGTTTAGTGAGAGGTTCTCTTTTAGGGATTAGACAAAAGGGAATGCTTCCGGGATCTCACTTTCCAAAAACTTTTAATTTTGTCTTGTCAGCATAGCAGTTAATCCACTAATTTTGCTGAATTTTTCTAAAATACTAAAAAAAATTATTATTATTATTATGTGACACCTGGCAGATGTATATGGAATCATTAATATTCAAATTGTCTACTGCATCATCAGGATATGCTAATACCTTATTTTCTTTCATAGTTAAGGGAACTGTTATCCCTTGCACAGTCCAAAGACTCATCGAGGGAGAGTGTGCCAATAGCATCGAACGATTGATACCCTTCCAATTACTAGCCACGCTCAAACTTGCTTAACTTTTTGCATGAGCCATTAGTAGCAGCCACTCTACCAATCAACCAACCTTTGCTGGCAGATGTATATGGAATCATTAATATTCAAATTGTCTACTGCATCATCAGGATATGCTAATACCTTATTTTCTTTCATAGTTGAGGGAACTGTTATCCCTTGCACAGCACATGTATTGTCGACTTCCTGCAAGAAAGGTTCAAGAACTAATGCAAAGAGCAATGGACCAAGAGGACAACCTTGCTTACTTCCTTTTTGAATTCTGACTGAGTCTGATAGGAACCCATTAACTACGAGATGGGCAGTTGAATTAGCATAGGTTCCTTTAATAATGGACAGCAGCCTTTAAACAGGTCAAAACCGGTATGGGTAGTGACCATTACCTTAATGCATAGCATCATACATTTCTGCAAGGAAATGTGCTTTGCATGGGGGGAAAATTCTAAGGAAAGTGATCAGAGCTTGCTCCACTTTTACCATAAGTTGCCTAGTGTTGCACTACATGCAGCTGCAAACTTGACTTACTTGTCTATTTGCTTACTTGGAAAAAGGATTAAAAAACCTAGCTTATAAAATTGCTTGGTATCTTTAACATAATATATACCCAAGGTAAAAAAATTTCTACATATTACTCTCATCCTGAGATTTTTATTTAATGAGGTCAAAGCACCTTATGGCAACTTGTTTAGGTAAAATATTTATAAGCTCTTTACTTTACCCTTGGCATTTTTTAGGTCTGGCTCCCACTGACGAGGCCTCAATAAAGGTTGAAACCGGTATGGGTAGTGACCATTACCTTAATGCATAGCATCATACATTTCCTCAAGGAAATGTGCTTTGCATTAGGGGAAAATTCTAAGGAAAGTGATCAGAGCTTGCTCCACCTTTACCACGAGTTGCCTAGTGTTGCACTATATGCAGCTGCAAACTTGACTTACTTGTCTGTTTGCTTACTTGGGAAAAAGGATTAAAAAACCTAGCTTATAAAATTGCTTGGTATCTTTAACATAATATATACCCAAGGTAAAAAAACTTTCTACATATATATATATATATATATATATATGTATACACACTGTTCTAATTGGTTCTACTAGTGCTCCCACTTTTTCAGTGAATGTTCTGAAAGGAGAGGTAGTAATGCAGTGTTCAGAGCTTTTGCATTTCTCACAGGGTTTGAGACACTGATTAGTGATATGTCTGATCTTCATACAGTTAAAACATTTAGCTTTGGGACAGTTGCTACCCAAGCCATTGTATGAACCACAATGCAGACACTGTACTGATCAAATTTGGTACAGGTGTCTTCATATCCATTGTGAAAATGAACTCACCAGAAAACCAATTTGAATCTTCATCTGTTATGATTTTATCCCATTTTGAGAATGTCTGGATAATAATTTCAGTATTGTAGAAAGTATTTTTCCTTGGGTATAATAAATGTTAAAGATACCAAGCTATTTTAAACCTGGTTTTACTCCATTTCCCAAGTAAGCAAACAGACAAACAAATCAAGTTTGCGCCTGCAAGTTTAGCTGACCCTGCACATAGTGCAAGACCAAGGCAACTCATGGTAAAAGTAGAATAAGCTCTGATCACTAATCTTGATATTTACCCTTAATGCAAAGCACATCTCCTGGAGGAGATGTATGATGCTTTGTATTAAAGGCAAGGGACCACTACCCAGACCGGTTTCGACCTTTATTGAGGTCTCATCAGTGGGAGCCAGGGTAGAAATACCAAGAGATTTTAGTAATACAGAGCTTATAAGTATTTTACCAGAACAAGTTACCATAAGGTGTTTTAACTTTATTAAATAAAAATTTAATAAGGTTAAAACACCTTATGGTAACTTGTGGATTTAATAAAGTGCTTTGCATTAAGGGTAAATATTAAGATTAGTGATCAGAGCTTATTCTACTTTTACCATGAGTTGCCTTGGTCTTGCACTACGTGCAGGGTCAGCTAGACTTGCAACACTTGCAGGCACAAACTTGACTTGTTTGTCTGTTTGCTTACTTGGGAAATGGAGTAAAACCAGGTTTAAAATAGCTTGGTATCTTTAAAATACTTTCTACATTTATATCTCCTCCTGAGATTTTTATTTAATAAGGTTAAAACACCTTATGGTAACTTGTTCTGGTAAAATACTTATAAGCTCTGTATTACTAAAATCTCTTGGTATTTCTAGCCTGGCTCCCACTGATGAGACCTCAATAAAGGTCGAAACTGGTCTGGGTAGTGGCCCCTTGCCTTTAATACAAAGCATCATACATCTCCTCCAGGAGACGTGCTTTGCATTAAGGGTAAATATTAAGATTAGTGATCAGAGCTTATTCTACTTTTACCATGAGTTGCCTTGGTCTTGCACTACGTGCAGGGTCAGCTAGACTTGCAACACTTGCAGGTGCAAACTTGACTTGTTTGTGTGTTTGCTTACTTGGGAAATGGAGTAAAACCAGGTTTAAAATAGCTTGGTATCTTTAACAATTTCAGTATTGTTTAATATATATTCCACTGGAAATCTCTCAGTTTTTATTGTCCTACTTTGGAATGTAAAACCCTGTAGTAGCTTATCCCTGGTTTCCACATCTTTAACTACAATTAAATATTTTCCTTTGCTATATGATGTGAAAGAATAAATCTTGCTAGCCCCAACTATCTCTTTTAAAACTTTAGTTTTAAAAAAGATAGTTTGGACTAGCAAGTCAATTCCTAGAGTTCGCACCCTTCAAGGAATTGGTACCACTGTATCAGGGGGGGGAAAATCAAATAAAACCTTTGCAGTTGATTATAAGAGAATCCTTTCAGTCGCAAGAGTGAAAATTAAATAATCTCATGATATAGAAACAACTGTACACCAGTAGCAAATGCTGCAGCTGAACTACTATAAAATGGTAGCTGTGATATGACCAAAGAGGCATGGGGTTGACCACTGTAATCTCGAGTTACGGTTGCAGTTGCAAAGTCCAAGTATAGTTGGAAGGTTGTGGGCGCTTAAGTGCCTTTAGGACCACTGAAGAAGAAGAAGATATAACCAAAAATAATCCCATAATACAGATATTAACTGCATTACTAGCAACCTTAATATTTACTAAAATAATCCAGTGCTAGTGGGGGGGGACATAACCACCACTAGCAACAGTCAAATAAAATTAAAACATCAAAACAAACAACAAAGGAAAGAAAATCAAAGTATTCATTTTGCTGAAATCTGAGGTTTCATCCATGGGAATCAGAACCAGAAGGAATAAAAAGATTGAAGTAATAATACTGAAGAAAATTGGGGCTTGTATATAGATGCTAATGACTTCACATCAGTTGTCTTAGTATCTCATAATGCAAAGCACATAGCCTTTCAGGTGTGTTTCATACTATGCATACATGGGAAGAGCTACTGCCTAAACTCATTTTGAATTTTATTGAGGTCTCATCAGTGGGAGCCAATCCCAGAAGGGATACCAAATTTGAAGTAATGCAGAGGTCATATATTTTCCATATATACAAGCATTAGACACACCTGAAAGGATGTGTGCTTTGCATTATTAAGGGATACTAACACAAATGATGTGAAATCATTAGTCTCTAAACACAGGTGGCCCAGTTCTGAAGATACTACACGTGCCAACTTTGTTTGCTTACACTCAGATAACAGATTAAACCATGAATCAAGTGAAGAAACTTTCAAACATCTATTTTGTATCCAAAGTCATTTCACTACTTGTATATGGAAAATATATGACCTCTGCATTACTTTAACCTTAGTATCTCTTCTGGGTGTGACTTCCACTGATTTTGGAGAGTAAAGTGGTCCTGCTCTGTAGCAGATTTTTGTCTGTCACTGAGCGGAGCCACTGCTGAGTTTCCTGTCCTGGAAATTTCATTTAGATTATGAGTGATGAGTTTAGTAATGACAGTTTAGGTTCACTTCTAAACTAGGGTCAAAACACCCAGAAAAAGATCAAGACCAAAATTTAGGTTATTGATGCAACCAGGAGCACTTTAATTGAGCAAAATGTAGGATACTATTTGACCTAACCAATAACAGCCCAATGTGGAAAAGAAAAAAAAAAGTTGTTGATCAGAAACTAATCAAGAAATATTGTGTTAGACTGTCATATTATCTTATATAAATATTATTATTATTAAGAGAGACCTCCAGGGAATCAGATCGAGGGAGGCCACATACTACACACACCAGCTTATCACACTTATTCTTGAATTCATTCACACTGCTTGCACTCACAACATCCAATGGCAATCCATTCCAATCACGCACCACCCTCTGAGAGAAAAATCTGGCCCTCACACCCTTCTTGGTGACCTTCATTCTCAGCTTCCAAGGATGCCCTCTCGTCCTTTCCCCACCCTCTATAAATTGAAAAATTCATCAATTGAAATCTTGTATGACCCTTTCAGAAGTTTATAAGTCTCAATCATATCACCCCTCTTTCTCCTGTTTGCTAGTGTCTGCAGTCTACAAATTCTCAATCTGTCTTCAATCTGTATTCAATGTCTTCTATCAGTATTCCACAATCCTGATATCATTTTTAACACTCATTTGTACTCTTTCCAATATATCAGAATCACAACGGAAACAAGGAGACCAGACCTGCACACAATAGTCCAAGTGAGGTCTTATCAAGGCCTTGTAAAGAGGCAAAATAACATCCTTATTTTTACATGTGAATGTTTTTCAGTATTGCAATTATCTTTCGAGTTGTATTTGCAATGTTTGTCTCATGGCCCCTAAACTTCAACCTCTTATCTATTAACACTCAAAGATCCCTAGCCTCATCAGTTTCTTCTATCCTAATCCCACCAATATAATACGACGTTGGATATCTAATTATGCCAAAGTGAATGACTTTGCATTTACTGACATTGAACTGACACCCATTTTCCCATGCCCACAATTCCAGCCTATTCAAATCATTCTGCAAAGACTGCATATCAGCAGCATTCTTGATTACCCTACCTATCTTTGCATCATCAGCAAATAACTGTATGTTGCTTGTCAAATCCTTCCCAATATCATTAATGTACAGATTGAGTAACAGTGGACCAAGCACTGATCCTTGTGGTATACAGCACTTGTTACCTTAAACCTAGCAGACTCAGATCCCCCTGTATACCACTTTTTGATATCTGTTAGTCAGCCATCCTCTTATCCATGCTAATATTATATAACCCCAACCCATTTTCTCCAATTTATGCAGCAGTCTGCCATGCTGAATTCTATCAAAAGCCTTAGCAAAATCCAAAAGTATCATGGTGTATCCATTACCTTTGTCTAGTTCAATGGTAACATTGTTATAGAATGTAAGCAAGTTGATAAAACATGACCTTCCCTTAGTACAGGGTTTCTCAAATTGTGTTCCGCAGAAGGTGAATATGTGTTCTGCGAGAAGTTTTGGAATTTGTTATTTTAGTTTTCTAAGCATAATTTTTTTAGTTTTTTTTTTTTAGCATAATTTTTTTTAGTTTTCTAAGCATAATTAAATAAATAATAGTAGAAATATTCTGAGGAGAATAATATTTGTGAATATGTTGAAAAGCTCAGACCCAGAATGCCTAATAACATCTGTGTATCGTTAATTTTCACACATCAAAACTTTTCAACATTTGGGAAAGGGAATACTGCTGTTTATGATGGGTCATAAAAATTGCCTGCAAGCGGATTATAACAATGGGTGGCAAATCTCTGTTCTCAAAACTGAAGTAAATGACATCTGTGTAGCAAATATCAGTGACCAAGCGGCATATTTTTAAACATGGAAATATTCACGAATTATCGTTAATTTTCACACATCGAAATCTTTTAGCAATCAGGAAAGAGAATACAGCCGTTTATGGCCAATCATAAAAATTGCCTGCAAGCCAATTACAACAATGGTCGGTATGTTCTCAAAACCGAACGAAATAACATCTGTGTTGCAAATGTCGGTGACCAATCAGCAAGGAAGTATAAAGAAAATTTTTCCACTGAAATTGAAGATCAAGGTAGTCTGTATCCGGTTCTGAAATCTGTTAATACTGAATACTTTCTTCGCAAGTTCGTATTGCATGTGTAAGTGCTTGTTCTGAAACCAGAGTGCCGTGATTTTTTTAAATGTAATAGGAATACAGATTTAAATTCTAATATGAATAAGAGATAAGGCACTTTGTTTATTTTTGGTATTAAGAAATCTCTTATTGAAGGTGTTTGTGATGGAACAGATAGTGAGTCATCCACCTCAAGCCTACAAAGTGATCTCCAGGATGTACAAAAGGAGGGGAAAACTACCAGCACACAGGAGAAAAAGTCTGCATTTACTTGTAAGTACTTATAATATTATAAATTTTTGGTGATCAGAATGGGATATGTCAATGAAAATCAGCACAAATTAATATAATTGATGTTTAATTATTAATTAATAATAAAAATCAGCTGAATTACCAATTAATTATTAATTAATACATTACAAAATAACCAAGGTGTTTGTTCCGTGAAAATTCAGGATTTGTGAAGTGTTCTGTCATAGAAAAGGTTTGAGAAACCCTGCCTTAGTAAACCCATGTTGTTCAGTGCAAAGTGGATATTCACTGTCAACCCATTTCTGAATGCAGGCCCTAACCAATTTTTCCAAAATATTCACCACCACTCTTTAGATACTAATTGGTCGATAGTTGGATACATCGGTCTTTGCACTACCCTTGTGCAATGGAATTACCATACATTTCTTCCATTCCTGTGGAATCTTCCCTGTTCCGAGATCTACAAATTTGAATGAGCGGGCACAGATCCAAATAGGTTCTGTGCCCGCTTTCAACAGACTTTCCGGTCTGAAGAAAGTGGATGTAGTCATAATGCCCTTCTTTGCATACTATGTAGTCGATTTGTTAGTTTTTCCAAAGTAAGATAACAAAAACTATTAAAAGACTGATTACATTCTTTATCCTTCATGTACAGTGAAGGATAAAGAAGCAATCAGTCTAACAGATTGTAAACAAGAAGTTATTTTTCTAAATATCTGAAAGGCAGTAAAAAAAAAACCTGACCTGTAGAAGTTTAGCAAACCTTTTAAAGACTGTTAGACACAGGGACTGTCAAATGAATCTTCAAAGAATTCAGTTCTAAATATCATTATTTAAAAATGTTATATTCATTCACAGACATTGTATAGCTATAAGCATGAAATTGGAACACTTCTCTATCAATTTAAAACATTTAGTTTGTTTTTAATTTTATCCTGTTCACTCTAGTGATGGCTATGGATACAGCCAAAATGTAGGCATAATTACAATTACTAGTGATTATAATGATATGTAGTTTCCATTTAATGATCTTAGTATTGCATAGTCTCACATGTAACAATTAAGTGGCATACGTTATAATGATTTAGCAAAATGTATCAGAACTCAATATCCATTTAATTTATGAAAAACGATAAATCATTATTTGAATATTTTTACCAGAACATGGATATTGTTATAGCTAACGTTGATTTAGGGCAACATGCAGTGGTATATAATTAAATGAAAAATTATACAAGCAAATCAATGTTCTCTCTGCATTTGGTGCTGCCACCCACACTGATTTGATCCCAATGATAGTAGGAACAAGGACTAACAAATTTTGTAGATTAACATCACACAATCTTACCTTCTCTTTTCATGCCCATTGCAAGACATTTCTGATAGCGGCAATACTGACAACGATTTCTTTGTCTCTTATCTATGATGCAGTTTCTATCTTCCCTGCATGCATATGTCAAGTCTTTCCTAACAGTCCTTTTAAAGAAACCTTTACAACCTTCACAGCTATCAAAACAGAAAGAAATTAACATTTTTATATACTAATCATTAAAATGTATACCTCATGATGTACACGTTTTACTGATTCTTTTCATTATTATAGTTAACCATAATACAAAAAATTCAATGAATTATTGGAGTATTATATAATTTAGTATATTGCTAACCAGAGACAGAGCCTTTGTAGCTCAGTTGATATAGATCAGACCTGCACAACATACTGCCCGCAGGCCACATGCGGCCCACAATGTTATTTATTTTGGTCCATCTGCCTGATTGAAATTATTTAATCATACGGGGAAATATGAAATTAGATGATTTATTCCTGTTGAATTAAATTTTTACTAAGACTCTGCATGTTTACGTTCATGCGATTAATGTCACAATCATGTTTCTTTCAGCTCAACAATAAATTGCATTTGGAGTTATTCGCACTGTCATATTTAATAAAAAAATTATTATAATCGGTTCAAGGTTTTGTTAGTGCTAGTGTCGCTGTGGGAAAATTCAAAGTTACATGTCCGTGATAACGACTTGATGTCTACAAACAAGAATGAATTGTATTACACAAAGTTGGCCGTGCCTTGACTGGCTTTGGCAGTGTGGTGGTTGGTTGTAGCTGGAGCAATACATTACATAACTGTTATCATAACCTGCATTACTGTGAGTTTGTCATCATTAGTTTTTTGTAACTAATATTGTCAATCTCGACACAATGAGCTTAAGTAAAAAAAGCGTAAAATAGATTCGGAACATCGAGTATTCAACCCTGCGTGGACAAACAAATATTTTTTTACATTGTTGAAGAACAAAATAGTGTGCATTGTTTGCTGGGAATCTATCGCCATGCCCAAAGAGTACAATCTGAGATGTCATTTTGAATCGAAACATCCTAACTTTGGCAAGTTGGATGCAAGTGAAAAGCAAATAAAAGCAGCAAAGTTATTGAAAGTCCTTAGCAGTGAGCAACAAGCCTTTAAAAAGTGACATCTGCAAATGAAGTTGCCACAAAGGTAAGCTTAAAAATATCACAAGAAATAGTTTGTGCTGGCAAATCATTTGCTGAGGGAGAGTTGATAGAAAAGTGTCTGAAAAAGATTCAAGGTCCGAAATGATCTGGCTCTTGGTCAGGTGGTCCAAGTTGGGTTTGGTCCTCAAAGACAATCAAGTTGTGCAGGCCTGATATAGATAAACCCCTTTGGTTGAAAAGACCCAGACATTAATCCCGTCTATGATGTGAGGAACCTTTATCAGGTCTTTTCAATCAAATGGTAAATTAGCCAGTCTCATACAGAGGCAGAGGGTTTTTTTTACCTCAGAAAGTTTTTTCATTCCTCATAAAAGATATAAAAGTATCTGTAGAACACACAGTTCTACAGATATAAAATACTTTCCCCTTGGGAGATGCAGCAGAGGAATGGCAAGCAGCTGCATTAAATTGCCTAAGGTCCCTAATCAGGGGACTCATCCTGTCTTGGACAGATGAGAAATGGATGGAATGGAAGGATGGATGGATGACTAAATACTTGAAATGAAAATAATATAGAATGAACATATATGAAAATGAAATGAAAATATATAACAAGATGCATCACCTGATTATTAAAATACTCTCAATCAGAGATAGTTTTAGCAATTTTTTTCACTTGGTTTTGATACACCTTTTTACTACTTGTATACAGGAAATATATGAATTCTGTATTAAATCAATCTTGGTATCTTCCTTGGATCTGGCTCCCACTGATGAGACCTCAATAAAGGTAAAAACCAGTCTGGGATGTGAACCCTCCTTCCCCAATGCTTAGCATTATGAAGTGTGCTTTGTATTATGGGATACTAGGGCAAGTGATGAGAGCCTCAGTAGCTCAGTCAGTATAAAACTCTTTTAGTATATGTTTTTATCATATTCCTTCTTTTTCACCTACATCAATTTCTGCAACCTCATAGCATGCATTCCATAGACCATTCACCATATCGGTCCTTGCTTCTGGATTCTCTTCAACAATACCTCATTCCCCAAGAAATCCAGGTGAATAGATTTGCACACAGTAATCCAGATAGCCACATCAAAGCTTCATGAGCAACAACTTTTTTATCTCTGCTTGTTAATGTGTTCCTCAATAATCAAGTAATCCTATGAGCAAAATTGGCCAGCTCTGAAATGTCCCCTATAAAGTTAAACTTCCTATCCACCAAACCAACATCTCTAAATTCTTAGCTACATCAAGTTTTCTGAGTACATTTCCATCAATACAGCTTGTAATCTTTTCATCTAAAAATGTATAACTTTCCAATATTAGCAAACCTTATCTTTTACCCATACTGTCAACCTATTTAAACCATTCTGCAAGCTCTCTATCTAAATTGGCTTGATTAACTATTATGAAGCCTAATTTTGCACCATCAACAAACTACTAAATATTTTCACTCACATCATTTCCCATATCATCTGTCAGATACCCTTGTGTCCATGTTACCAGCTTCAATATCCATCCCTATTTGCTCCAATTTGTGTGAAACAGAGTTCTATCTATGTGAAATCTTGTCACATATCTATGCAAAATCCAACAGTATCTTTGTGTATCCATCCCATTTATCTAACTTAACTATAATTCTATTCTAAGAGGTGGATAAATTACTAAGGCACAACCTCGCCTTCACAAAGACATGCTGTCATCACAAATATCATATTCTCATCAACCCAATCCTGAATTCTGTCTTTGACCAATTTCTCCAATATCTTTACCAACTCTCCTGAGGTACTGGTTGGTCTATAATTTGCTACTTATGTCCTGGAACTTCATTTATGCAAATTAACTATTTTGTCCCCCTTTTAATCTCTTGGAAGTTGAAACTTAAGTGAAACAGCCTAGTCAGAGATAATGCCAATTCCTTTTGCACAGTGTCATAATATGCAAGCTGAAGATGATATTCCACTTAATACCATGGCTGTATTTGCAATGAGGTCCTGCAATATCCAAAGTACTTCTAATTCATCAACCTCTACGTCCACATCAGTATACGTCACTGCAATATCTAAAGTAGCTGAATTTTATCTACTTCAGTCACTTCCTTACCATCAACACTCATTAAAAGTTATCCTCCCACATTACTTGCCACACATCAAAAGACCTCTGTAATTTCTTTTGGTGTGATTGCATAAATTCCTTTCATAATCTGATTCATCTTTTCATTTTGCACTCTTTACCATGCTGGTCACCCTTCTTGCCTATGCTTTGTGCTGCTTGTGAGTTTACTTATCAGATTTCTACTTATATACCATCCACACATTCTTTTTTTTATGCAACTCTATCTTAAGGATACTACTCTTCCATCTAATTCCTGATTTATCCTCCTGACCTTTGGTATATAGTTTGATATTACTTTCTTCACACACTTTTGACCATCTCCCATGCTGCTAACATATTCCCTGTAGAATCTCATGCCATGCCAGGGCACTACTACAAGTTGTTTAATAAGCTTGTCATAATCACCTGCCATATAGTTTTACATACATCCCTTCTTAACAGAATATATATCACATGTTTGGTAACTTCTCAAGTCAAGACTGCATGATAACTTTCCCCAATTGAAGGCAATGTGGCTATCTTAGTTATGGACGGATCCTCTGATTTTATTACCAGATTCAGTCCTCTCAAACCCAGAGAGTCTCCTCATTCACATGCTTTTTCAAGTAATTATCTCTTGATAAGCAAATTAAATTCCACTTCTTTTCCACCATGTGATTTTTCCTCCATCAGTCTTATAGATGAGATTTTTCCATAATAATTACTTAGCTTGCACTCATTGTGCTAATTTGCTAATGATATTTTCCACACTTTTTGAGAATCCCAACCAACAGCAGCAACCAAATGTATTTTGTCCTATTCAACAAAATATACACTTGGTTTGTCATCTCTATCTCACACCAGGTTGTCTCGAATATAATGCTTTTACCTCTCTGTTTTCCTGGTGACCGCCTACTCTTTCTGGCTGCAGTTCCTCTGCTATCATCAGCAATACCCCCATCACCATCCCAATTCTCTCTATCCTCCCTGATAATACTATACTCCTTACATTCTATTCCTGTAACTATATCATCAGTTGTCAATCAACTCTCACTAATGCTATAACTTTTGGCAAATTTTCATCCAATATCAAAAACTCTTTCTCCATATTTCTGATATTTTTGGCATTATATCAACAGACCTTCATAAACTGATACATAAATATGTTGATACATAAACTGCAGTATTCCATTTAAGGGAAATTTATCACTGTTATAAAAATCCTTCTATACATCAAATTCAGTCCACAGGTCTACAAACTGAGTCAGACCACCTGTTGAAAAAACATGAACATCAAGTGTATTTGACTGTCATATTCATTAGAAGGTGTGATAATCCTTCATGCTGACGAGAACACATTTCTGACAATAGGTAACTGAACATAGTAGCTATGTTCAGTTACCTATTGTCAGAAACGCAGTTGCTTGCTGTTTACTCGGTAACTGGAATCTAAATTATTATTATTATTATTATTACGGGCAACTTCAGGGAGTCCTTAGACTCATCAAGGGAGGCCCCAAATCATGTTCATCACAACTATTCAGCATTCATACAGTTTCTATCATACCTCACCTTAAACTCATTCACTGTCACAGCACCCACCACAGACTCTGGCAGCCCATTCCACTCATTTACCACTCTAAAAGTAAAGAACCCAGCTCTAACACCCTTACTAACCACACTCTTGCCCAGCTTCCATGGATGTCCCCTAGTCCTCCCACAACCAGCCCTGTTCTCAAAAATATCTTCTGAATTAATTTTATAGAAACCCTTCAGTAATTTGAATGTCTCAATCATATCTCCCCTCCTCCGCCTATCAACCAATTTTTGCAACCCACAAATCCTCAACCTGTTCTCGTAAGGTTCATTCCACAGACCTGCTATCATCTTGGTCACTTGCCTCTGGATCCTCTCAACCTCCTCCCCATCAAGAAGAAACCTAGGTGACCAAATCTGGGCACAGCAGTCGAGATGGGGTCTTATCAAGGCTCGATACAGAAGAACAATAACATGCTTGTCTCTGCTTGTCAACGTATCAATCAGCAACCAAGTGATTTGATGAGCTGATTTGGCCACTTTTGCAATGTGCCCCCTAAACTTCAACTCCTTATCCACCAACACTCCTAAATCTCGTGCCTCATCAATTTCCCGGAGTACATTTCCACCAATGTAGTAAACTGCTGCTAATCTTTTCACCCCAAAATGTATAACCTTACATTTTGCCACATTAAATTGACATCCATTCTCCTTAGCCCAGACCTCCAATCTATCCAAATCATCCTGCAAAATTTTGACATCATCTGCATTCACTATTGCCCTACCCAACTTTGCATCATCCGCAAACAAATGAACTGTTCCTCTCAGATCCTTTCCTATATCATTAATGAACAAATTAAACAGCAGTGGTCCAAGAACAGATCCTTGTGGCACATCACTAGTCACATTATATCACCTACAAGTTACATTTACTTTTGCCACTTGTTTTATCATATAATTATAGTTATTAATGCCACTGCAAATAAGAGATCCTTTCATATTTCTTCACATAAGATGGTATCACTCTGGAGAGAACAATACCACTATCATCCTTTCTTTTAGTGTTACATGGTGATCAGCATTCATTTTAGAAATTATGGACTTGACAACTGTGTTATAAATAACTCTTTTAATTTACCGACGTTTCGATCTTCATATCAAGATCATCATCTGGAGTATATACAAATACACAAGCACAAGCTGAGTTACATTACATACAGTGAGTAAAGAAACAATGAATTTGATCACAGGTTATTCTACTGGCATGACCTCTAAAAAAATACCAGCAGCATTTTTTTTTTTTGCTAATTATCTTAGTCGCCAATACATTTTATTTTCTCAGAACTTGATTCAAGATAATTTTTTTGTCAAACAATTATTTTATAAATTCATAAAAATCCAAATCTTAAAATAAATACAGCCTCCATCTGTTACAAATTGTTTTCTTTATTTTTTATTCATAACCTTAGTTAGAAAATTGATTGCCACGATAGTTGGATATAACTATTCTTCAATATGGTGCTCTTTCTCCCTCACCATCCTATCCCAGTTCTTTAACAATTAATCTTCCATCTACAGAGTCTGTAGTAAGAAAGAACATGAATAACTTTATACGTAAATTTAAAAAAAAAAATTTTTTTCACACATATCCGCGATGAATTTTCCCCACAATTAAATTTCCAATGATGAATAATCTCCATGATGAATTCTCCTCTGTGATGAATAGTCTCCATGATGAATTTTCTCTGCAATTAATTGTTGCTGATGAACTGTCCAGACACGCTTAAAGATACAGCTAGACAAAGGACTCCACGTTGTGTCCTATGTAGATTACACTTGCTCAAAAGCAAACAAAGCAATAGGACAACTTTACTTGTTTACTTGTGCAGTTGACTAGGTATGGAAAACAAGCTGCTCCTATAAAAATAGACCTATGCTGACATACAGATTACCAAGCTGGGACACATGGCAGACTTGCGCATGAAAAAAAAAATCATAAAAAAGAAGTGCATCTACATGGCATTCAACACTCCACAGCTCCACTGAGATGCCAATATCTTAGATATCACAACCTACCTATGCATAGCATTATACATGCCCGAAAGGATGTATGCTTTGCATTATGGGATACTAAGGAAATTAATGTGAGGTCATTAGCACTATATACAAGCAGCCTAGTCATGAAGACACTTCATATGCAAACCTTGTTTGCATACATGTGGAAATAGGATTAAACAAGAATACAATTTCTTGGTGGTTTTGCTTTCTTTCCTGACACTCTATATATTCTAACTGGTATTTAATTTACATCCAAGTGAAAAAATTTTCAACGAGTCTAAATATTTTAACTAAGTAAAAAAAAAATATATTTATTATTATTAATTATTAAATGTTTTAAGTGAACATGCACTAAACATATCTGTAGATACTTATACAGCTAACACATGTAGAGAAATCCTGAATTTCTCCCCGATGTAACAGATCAGGGAGAAATTCAGCTAACCACATTCAAAAGATTAATCATAAGAATTGACAGGATTACACTATTATAGAGTTTCAAGGAACATTTGTAAAGGTTTCTGTTGATTAAATAGCCTATAAAAATATATATATATTTACATATAAGCAGTTAATAGTCATTACTTTCCAAAACTTGAAGATCTGCATAGTCTAGGTGGTTAAGGTTCAGACAAGTTTCAAATTTGATCAGACTTGAACTTGCTGAAATTTTTTATTTTATTCATGTGGGGTTCCCCCCCCCCTCAACTGCCCCCTTAGGACTGGTTGAGTCCTTCTAATGAGGGATTAAGTATATCCTATGACTGTAGCCTGTGTATACACAGGGCCAGTTTACCTGCTTGCAGGATGAAAAATCCCAGAAAAACTGGACGAAAAACCCTGCTGTCCATGCCCAAGACCGGCTAACTTGGCTATGGCTGAGAAAGATCCTTAAGCTCCTCACGTCACTGATGGGAATCGAACCTAAGACACTCCTTCCCCAGGCATATGGTTGCAAAGTGTATAGCCACTAGGCTAACTGCATGGACACTTGCTGAAATGAAGAACCTTTGTCTTCTCTGGAGAACTCTGTACATAGCATTAATATCATGAGAAGCAAGGGGGGTTTGCTAGAATCCAAAAGTGCAATGTAGTCTGGATGTTCTTGGATTCTAATCAAAGCAGAGCAGTCAGTCATCTTTCTCATCATCTTCAGAATCTCAAATGGTCGCACCATTCTTATATTAAAAACAGCCTTAACTTTAAGGAGAGAATTAAAGATCTCTATCTATATAATAGCAAAATTATGGGTTCATTTGATGTAGTCTTTCTATTCACCAACATCCCACTACAAGAGAGACTTCAATTTTTGCGGTGAAGTTTTGCAGAAGATATTGTTAATTTACTTAAATTCACCATCAATTTAAATGGGCAGAACAAGTTGTTGAAACAAATCAAAGGAACAGTAATGGGCAGTTCTATCTCACCAGCTTTAGCTGATTATTTTATAGAAAAACAACTTTTTCACACTATTTTTCCATCAACCAAATATATAGCTTAGTTTTATTGATGGTATCTTTGTGGTCTGGTCATGCTTAGAGACAAAATTACTTAAGTTCCTGGAAAAAATAAACTCTTTGTACTCCTGTATCAAGTTCCCTATAGTTAACGTGAATCCAACAATTAAACTATCCAAAATGTCTACCCATTTTGGATAGTTTAATAATTTGAAATCTTTTGATCATGTTGAATTTCTGCTTTATCAAAAACTAACCTTTACTGGCAGATATATTCCCTTGTCTTCACACTATCGTTCATCACAGAAGATAGGTATTATCAAAAGTCTTGTACATAGAATTCATGCAATATGCATTTCTAATTTCCTTTTGTTAGATGAATTAAATAAAACTGAAAGCAATCTGATGTCTAATGATTACAATGAAATTACCATTCAAAAAATTATTGATAATTATCATTCACTGACCAAACTACAATCCAATGTGAAAAGAATTTCAATACCCTACCTTAAAGGAATGTATGAACAAATAGCATAGATTCTTCACAAATTCAATCTATACGCTTCCTTCAAAACAGCTGAGAAACTGTCTTCTTTCTAATCATCTAGAAAGGATACATTACCTCTCTCCTTACCAGGTGTCTTATCAAGTACCCTACTCATGTTGTCATTGCTACTTTTGGCAGAATGGCCACTCTGCTTTGATTAGAATCCATTTCTTGAAATGTGAAATGCTACAAAATCATTTGAACCTTAATCACTTAGATTGTATGCCAATCTGCAAGTTCTAAAAAGGCATTACTATTAGGTATTCATAATATTTTTATATTAACTTATTTAATCTGTAGAAACTTTTACAAATGTTCCTTTGAACTCAGCTGTGACTAAGACATGAGCTAGTAAGCACCTGCTATATGACTCATTCTTGTGAATCATGTTTTGAATGTAGTTGCTTGTCTTTCCCTCTGATGATATCCATGTTACACTGGAAGAAATATATTAGAGTTTTTTTAAATAAAATTCTACATTTTTCCAACATGTGTAAACCATATAAGTATCTATAAATAAGTATATATTGCTGATAATTCAGCAGTTGTTACTGCTGCCATCTCACAAGTATTATCAGAAGCTACTACTGCCACCAGCTAATTGTGACAGTATACTTTTCAAAATTGATAATGAAAGTAATCGAATGATTTCTGACCATTTCTACTGGTTGAGATGCAAAAACACTAAGTATAAATTTGAACCAACTGAAGACTAAATTTTGGTATCATTTCCATGCAGATTAATTTTGAAATAATTTATTTCAAAATTTTGTGATAAATCAATTCATTCATTGAAGGTGTGATTAAATCTCTGACTTTCTCTTCAAATGATGCCATCATCTTCCTTTTCTTTTTCTTGTAAAAATCGTGAGATAACCTCATCACATCTTTTTCAGCTTCAGGAAGCTTACGACCTGACCATGTTATGTCTTTTCAAATAAAACTTAATTTTTTGTTATTGCTCTTCTTGGCAAGTTCAGAAACAATTTGCACTAAAGGTTTTTTCACAGAATAGTTGTCATCGGTTTTGATTTATTTCAGAAGCATTGCATTTGTATGCTTCAGTATCATTCTGAAAAATAATGCCATGATTAGTTAAATGTTTTATTGATATGCGAGTCCATCTTTATTCGATAATTTATATTAAATATATAAAGAATGGTAGTCCATGGATTACAAAAGAAACCCTACTAATTGAAAAAAAGGAAACAAATTAAAATGACAGATTGGCAAAACCCAAATTACCTGAACCTGAATAAAGTTATTAAAAAATCTTGTCAAAAAAGATAAAAATAGCTATATCCAAAACATCTGTAAAGAAATAGAAAGACACTCCAACTCTAATGAAACAGCAGATTTATTCAAGAAGGTTAAGGATATTACCAAAAAATTCAAACCAAAACTTAATATAATTGCAGAGGAAAATGGCAAGATCTTAAATGACACTAATGACATAGCCAGAAGATAGAAAGAGTATTGTGCCGAGCTTTACAAGGACCCAGCTATTCAACAAGAAGACGAAGGAGCTATGGAAAACATGGAAACAGAACCAGAGATTCTCAAAAGTGAAGTAGAACAAGCAATCAAAAAATTAAAGAAAAACAAAGCCCCAGGTCCTGATTCAATACCAGCTGAAATGTTGAAAAACCTTTTCAACATCAACATTGGAGAGAATGCAGTCAACTGGATACATGATTTATGCAACAAAATCTGGAAGACTGGAAGATGGCTGAATGACTGCACCAATTTCACCATTATCCCAATCTACACAAAAGGCAATCACAACAACTGTGAAAACTACCACACTATTGCCCTTATCTCACATACCAGCAAGATTTTACTACACATTATTAAGGAGAGATTACAAAGTTTTATAGACCATCAGATCTCAGAAGAACAAGCAGGATTCAGAAAAGGTTGAGGGACTAGAGATCATATATCTAACATCAGACAAATAATTGAAAAAGCAAGAAAATTCAACTTAAGCCTTTATCTATGCTTTATAGATTACTCCAAGGCCTTTGACTGCATGAGGTAGGATATCTTATGGGATATCATGCAAGAATCAGGAATACCAAACCATCTAATAACCCTCATAAAGAACTTATATCAAGGAAATCAAGCAACAGTGAGAATTGAAAACTCACTGTCCCCTGCATTCCAATTTGAAAAAGGATCAAGACAAGGATGCATACTCTCACCATTACTATTCAACCTTTACAGCGAAACTATAATGAAAAGATCTCTAGAAAAGTGGAATGGAGGCATTAAATTAGGTGGCTGAACAATCACTAACCTACGATATGCAGATGCCACAGTGATAATAGCAACAAGTGAACAGGAATTAAAATCCATCCTAAATCAATTAGAATGGGAAAGTCTAAGCCACGGTTTATGAATAAATCAAGGTAAAACCAAAATAATGATTTTAAACAACACAGAAGAGATAGATATAGAAGGAATTGAAATTGTCGACCATTTCAACTACCTTGGAGTGATAATAATAAAAAAAGATGGATGTAAAAAAGAGATAAGAAGAAGAAAGACAAGCACATCTCCAAAAAGACGAAAATTAAGCTTATAGAACCCTTAGTTTTTTCGATCTTTCTCTATGCTTCCGAGTCTTGGACTATGACGGAAGAAGAATTGAGGTGTTTGAGCTCTGGTGCTGGAGAAGATTGTTAAGAGTGTCTTGGACAGAAAAGTGAACAAGCAAAAGTATCCTAGAAGAACTGAATATCTATGCAAGACTGATAAACATAACTGAAAAGAGAATACTGTAATATTTTGGACACATATGTAGAAGGGAAGGCAACTGCCTGGAAAAAGTAATCATCTAGGTAAACCGTGTGGAAAAAGAAAAAGAGGAAAACCTCCCAACAGGTGGATTGACCAAATATCAAGAATCACTGGATTTAAACTAGAACAAGCAATAAGAGAAGCACAGGAGAGAAAGAAATGGCGAAGCATCATCAGGAAGGTGACGAGTCCTCAGACATGAGGAGATCCAAGAAAGCATTAAATATATATACCGTATTTGCCGGCGTATAAGACGCACCAGTGTATAGGATACACCCTCTTTTTTGTACACATTTCACACAAATTTTTTCATATTAAAAAGTTAATTACTGTGGCATACGTGTGATTTTTTAATTATCAATAAAATTTATATAAAATAAGAGAGAAATTAGTCAAAACACCAATTTTAACTTATGGATCTAGAAGCTGGATTAGAAATAAAACAGTTGATCAAAGTTTGCAGACTACAGATATGAGAGTTCTGAGAAAAATTAGAAGAGTGAACAGATGGCATCAATAAAATAATTATATTTTATTAAAAATGAACATATTAGGAAGGAATATGACACTGTTAGCATTTGGGAATGTGTGAGCAGAGCTAATCTCAAATGTATGGTAATGTAAACAAAACAAAACAGGAAAGGTTAACAAAATGCCTTGCGAAGAGCAGTAGGAGTCTGGTTAGAAAGTGATAGTGGAGTTAATATGTGTAGAAAGTGTAAAGAGAATGAGGACTTCAAGCGTGTTTCGTGTATCGAGACTGATATCGTTAACGGTAGTCAGAATGTAGAAAATGGCGGTGTACTAGAGAATTGCGTGGTAGTGCCAGATATGTGTGAGAGCGTCGCTGAAAGTGTAAATGAAGGTAGAAACACCGAAGGAATGGATGATTTGATCGACAATGAAAATGGTGAGATAAATGCGAGTAGCGAAATTGCCCGTTTAAATGGCGCGATACACAGAGCCAAACGACAACTGGAGCGTATGCAAAAATGTGTGTTGAACGTACCGACAAATAACCGGCGGAAGTCTGTGACGGCAAATAATAGAATGTACGTAAACGTCAATAAAATGAAGGAGCGAGTGCTGTATGGGGATTCGCTATTAAGAGGCGTAATAATTGAGAGTTTAACGAAGTCGTACCAGCCGGGTGCGAACATAAAGGACGTCAGCGAATCTATTCGACTGCAAAAACAGAGGGTGAAAGAGATGATAATAGTGGCAGGAATGAATGATTTGAAAGAGGACAAAATGGAAATGATAGAGGATGTGAGGGAGTTGTTTGAGGTAGCAAAAGAGAAGAGTGAGAGAGTTAGGATGGTGAGTATCTTACCGTGGTATGACAGCGAAGTGTTTAGAAGGAGGGCCATAATTGCCAATGACTTTACGCGTGGGTTATGCATGGAGAGTGGTGTGGAATTTGTGGATGTGTGGAATGAGTTCGATGGGCGAAAGGACTTATATAAGATGGATGGGTTACATTTGAATGGAGTTGGTGTACGGAGACTTGAAAGAGTGTTGATGAATGATGTGGAAGTGGATGTACAGACTCAGGGAAACTAGATTTATTAAGAGGGGGGGGGAGTAGATATGCAGACTTTAGGGGGGGGGCAGTTAAGTGTATGAACGAGTATATTATGCCCGGGCGAGTACGACGGACAACAAATCAGAATGGGATAATTAGTATAAGGAATCAAAGTAGGGATGGGACAAATGGGCTTCTGCGATTCATGTACACTAATGCCAGGAGTATTAGGAACAAGAAGGAAGAGTTTTTGGCCATGGTTGGCACTTCCAGGCCACGGGTTGTCGGTATTAGTGAAACATGGCTGACAGAAGATGATAAAGCTAGTGGGATTGAATGCGATGGGTATAGCGTGTTCAGGAGTGACAGGGTGAATAAAAAGGGGGGAGGAGTGTTATTGATGATAGCTGATGAGCTTCAGCCAAGGAGTATAGAAGTTGAACTGCAGGATGGGGAAAAAAGCACATTTGAGGCTGTTTGGTGTGAGATACAATCTAGCAGAACAAAATATACAATTGGGTGCTGCTATAGACCGGGTGATGGAGTGGATGGTGGGAATAGTATGCATAAGCAAATAGAAGAAATGAATGGAAGGAGGGTAATTATTATGGGTGATTTCAATTATGGTAACATTGACTGGAAAGAGGAGAGGGCACATGGGAGGAAGGAATTGGATTTTATGCAGTTATTAAGGGACAACTATCTACGGCAACATGTATTGGAAAATACCAGGGGGCAGAGAGTGCTGGACCTAGTAATTGCAACTGAGAATGTAGCTGTAAAGAACATGACCATGTTGCCACCAATTGGTGAGAGTGACCATAAGGTCATGACTTGGGAGGTGGCTAAAGGAGTTGAATTTACAATTAAGACAGGGTATATGTGGAATTACCGGGCTGGTAAGTATGACAAGCTTAGGTGTGTGCTTGGCTCAATGCCATGGCATGTAAAACTGCAAGGGCTGGATGTTGATGGTGCATGGGAGGTGGTTAAGAACTGTTTGCAGGAGGCAATGGTTGACTGTATACCAAGAGTCCGAATAATAAATCAGGTAGGGGTTAAATGGATGAATAACACTATTAAGCTTGAGCTGCAAAAAAAGAAACAATTGTGGAGGGAATTTAAGGAGAAGGGTGACCATCAGGTGCATGAACAGTATAAAGCTCAGGCCAGGATGGTAACAAGGGTGGTAAGAAAAGCAAAAGCAGATTACGAAAGGAAATTGGCCATGCAGGCTAAAGAGAATCCTAAACAGTTTTTTCAATATGTTGCAAGTAAAAGGAAAAATGCTCATGGTAGAATGATCTTAAAAAATGCTGAGGGTAGGGAGGTAACTGAATCAGTCGATGTTGTGGAATTACTGAGCGAGCACTTTGCAAGAGTATATCATCCAGGTGGTGGCTTTGCGGAAATGGAGGAACCAACAGCTTATACTGGAATTGTGATGAATGAGGTAGAGGTAACTAGTCTATTACAGAACCTCAATGTCAATACATCTGTGGGATTGGATGGTATACCAGCTCGTGTCGTACGTGAAGCGGCCAAAGAATTGTCAGTGCCCTTGACCATTATGTTTAATTTGAGCCTCAGGACTGGGTCAGTCCCA
This sequence comes from Typopeltis vanoorti, assembly GCF_054136105.1. Lineage (NCBI taxonomy): Eukaryota > Metazoa > Arthropoda > Arachnida > Uropygi > Thelyphonidae > Typopeltis > Typopeltis vanoorti. The sequence goes on along the minus strand of NC_143574.1, from coordinate 25,760,260 downwards.
AGGGGGTGGAAAGAGGGGAAAATAGTTCCACTGCACAAAGGTGGTTCCAAGGCTGCTGTTGAAAATTACCGGCCAATCAGCATAACAGGAATCATTATCAAGGTCTTAGAGAAAATAGTCAAGAGGAAAATACAAGATTGGATAGAAGAAAATGGGATACTGTATCGGGGACAGCATGGTTTTGTGAAGGGTAGGTCATGCCTCAGTAACTTGCTCACGTATTATAACACAGTGACGGCTGAACTGGATAAGGGTAATGGGTTTACAGTGATTCTGCTGGACCTTGCTAAGGCCTTGACAGGATACCACATGGAATTCTAATCAGTAAATTGCAGCATATGGGAATGGACATAGGGTTGGTGAGATGGATAGGAGGGTGGTTGACGGAGAGATATCAGAGAGTGGTTTACTCAGGAGTAGAGTCCACAAGACGGCCTGTGACTAGTGGTGTACCACAAGGATCTGTTCTTGGACCACTGCTGTTTAATTTGTTCATAAATGATATAGGAAAGGATCTGAGAGGAACAGTTCATTTGTTTGCGGATGATGCAAAGTTGGGTATGGCAATAGCGAATGCAGATGACGTCAAAATTTTGCAGGATGATTTGGATAGATTGGAGGTCTGGGCTAGGGAGAATGGATGTCAATTTAATGTGGCAAAATGTAAGGTTATGCATTTTGGGGTGAAAAGATGGGAGGCAGTTTACTGCATTGGTGGAACCGTGCTCCAGGAAATTGATGAGGCACGAGATTTAGGAGTGTTGGTGGATAAGGAATTGAAATTTAGGGGACACATTGCAAAAGTGGCCAAATCAGCTCATCAAATCACTTGGTTGTTGAAGAATACGTTGACAAGCAGAGACAAGCAGGTTATTGTTCCTCTGTATCGAGCCTTGATAAGACCTCATCTCGACTACTGTGCTCAGATTTGGTCACCTAGGTTTCTTCTTGATGGGGAGGAGGTGGAGAGGATCCAGAGGCGAGTGACCAAGATGATAGCAGGTCTGTGGAATGAACCTTACGAGAACAGGTTGAGGATTTGTGGGTTGCAAAAATTGGTTGATAGGCGGAGGAGGGGAGATATGATTGAGACATTCAAATTACTGAAGGGTTTCTATAAAATTAATTCAGAAGATATTTTTGAGAACAGGGCTGGTTGTGGGAGGACTAGGGGACATCCATGGAAACTGGGCAAAAGTGTGGTTAGTAAAGGTGTTAGAGCTGGGTTCTTTACTTTTAGAGTAGTGAATGAGTGGAATGCGCTCCCTGAGTCTGTGGTGGATGCTGTGACAGTGAATGAGTTTAAGGCGAGGTATGATAGATACTGTATGAATGTCGAATAGTTGTGATGAAAATGATTTGGGGCCTCCCTCGATGAGTCTAATGACTCCCTGGAGTTGCCCATAATAATAATAATAATAATAATAAAATGCATTTGGCCAAGATGGCAGGAAAAAAAAAATACAGGAAAAGATGAACATTTAGTACATTGATATAGTTAGAAGTGGTTATTATTATTGTTATTTGACACCTCCAGAGAGTCCTAGGACTCATCGAGGGAGGGCACCTACTCTACAACTCTCCACCACTCAACCTCATCCACAAACCGCCTCATCTGCATCAACGCCATCTACTGTTCACTATCACCACTATTATTTTCACAGACAATCACAAACATCCATGGCCATGGCGGGATTTGAACCCGCAGCCTTTTGGTTGGAGAGCAGATACACTAACCACTCAGCCAACCAGGCCGGCAAAGAAGTGGTTTAGAGGATCAAAATATAGATCTGATAATACTGGAGTCCTGAAATAACAGATTAATTTGGCAGAAAATTGTTGATAGGAAGTTAGCAATAATGTAAACTATTTTATGTAGTAATATCATAGTATTCTGTACACACCTTGAAGGTCATATCAGAAATATGATAATAATTTATGACACTATGTCATTTAAACCAGAACCTTCATAGCTCAGTTGGTATAAACAAAGCACTTTGGTCAGAAAGACCTGAGTTCGATCCCTGTCCATGACGTGAGGAACTTTAGGTGGTCTCTTTCAACTAAGGGTGAGTTAGCCAGTCTCAGAGGAAGGTAGAGGGGGTTTTTTGTCCCTCAGAACAGGCAAACTGGCCCCATGAACACATGGATTTACAGTCATAAAATACCTACTTAATCCCTCATTAGGAGGACTCAATCCATCCTAAGGACAGGAATGGAAGGGGGAAACCCATATGAAATAAATATAAATAAACCATTTATGAACTATCATAAATGACCATTTATGAACTATCTCATTGGAGGATATCAGTGATGGTGGTGGACAAGGACCTGAAATTGAGGGGCCACATTGCTCAAGCTGTGAAAACATATTGCATATGTTTTATTACAATTATCAATTAACAACATGCAACATATGCAGAAACCTGAGTAAAGTTTAACCATACTCACCTGTAAACACCATAATGTTTCCCTGAGGCCCTATCTCCACAAATAGAACAAAGATGTTTTGACCCACTTAGCGGATGACTTGGAGGATAACGAGGAGATTGTGGCTAAAAGGTGAAGTTCAAAGATGTGCTTAGCAATATATACAAAAATTGCATTACAATATTCTAATTAAATTTAAAAATACTATATATCAAATGAATTATCAGTGATCAGTTTAAAAATAAAAATTTAAAAATACAACATATCAAATGAATTATCAGTGATCAGTGATTATAATGATCAGTGACTGGCTGTTAGATAGTATCAGAAAGTTGTATATGGGAGTGCAGTGCACTATCCGGAAAGAAGAAGGTCACTAGTGGTGTGCCACAGGGGTCAGTTTTGGGACCATTGCTGTTCAATTTGTATATTAATGATATTGGGATGGGTTTAACTAGTGATATGCTGCCTGTTTGTAGTTGATCCAAATTGGGAAGAGCAATGCAGAGTCAAACAGATGTTGTGGTCTTACAGGAGGACTTGAATAGATTACATGAATGGGCAGGTAAGTGGAACTATCAGTTCAATGTTGCAAAGTGGGGTTTTGAAATTTGGCAAGTAGCGAAGGGATGCAAAGTATACACTTGGTGGGGAAACTTGAAAGGAGGTAGAGGAGAAGAGAGATTTAGGAGTGGTGGTGGACAAGGACCTGAAATTCAGGAGCCACATTGCTCAAGTTGTGAAGACATTACATCAGATAATGGCAATGATGCAGAGGACCTTGACATGCAGAAACAAAGAGAATATGATGCCACTGTATAAGACCTTCATCAGACTTCATATGGATTATTGTGCACAGATTTGGTCAGTGGGTTTTCATAGTGTTGAGGATATGTTAGAAAGAGTCCTGAGAAGGTTCACAAAGGTGGTCAGTGGTCTTTGGAATGTGGAGTACAAGGACAGATTGAGAGAATGTAAATTGCAAAGTCTCATGAAGTGGTGGAAGAGGAGGGGGGGATATGATTTAGACATATAAGCTGGTCAGGGGTTGTTATCAGGTTGACATAGAGGAGATTTTTCATAGAATGGGAGAGGGGTTTAGAGCAAGAGGCCATCACTGGAAACTGTATAAGAGGGTGTGAGCAGAGGAGTGAGGAGAAGGTTCTTTGCATGGAGAGTGGTTGGTGAGTGGAATGCATTACCTCAGTGTGTTGCGAATGTAGACACGTTGAATCAGTTTAAGGCATGGTCAGATGAACATTATGCGTTATAGTGTGTACTTCCCACGATGCATCTCTAACTCCATGGAGGTCAGATGTTAATAATAATAATAATAATAATAATGAATTATATTGAAAGATATAAAGGAATTGCTGTTCTTTGATATGACTGAGATGCATGAGCACTGAATAATCCATACTTAAAGGAAATATTAATAAATGACTGAAATAGAGAGCCAAAAGGCTTCACTTCAGCGATGCAAAATTATTCAAATATAAGTGGATATTGAATCCAACATTATTTCAAAGCCGAATACAGAAACTAAAAGAGTTTCATACCAAATATAGATAGAAACTATAAACGTTTCGGCAGATCCAAGAGTAAGCAAACCTTTCATGATAGGGGCAACTTGTAGTAAAGATGAGTTAAACTCTGATCACTGTCCTTAGTATTTTCCCATAATGTAAAACACATCTCCTAGGTATGATGTTATACATTATGGGAGGGGGGGGGGGTCACTACCCAGAACGGTTTTGACCTTTGTTGAGGTCTCATCAGTGAGTAGACAGACTCAAATTGTAAATGTAAATACTCAGGTTGTAGTGATGCAGAGGTTATATTTTCATGACTACTGCCAAATATACTTTACCATACGAATTGCCGAGAGGTGTCATCACATTACATAGGGTACCAAGAATTACTGAAATAGAGAACCAAAAGGATTCGCTTCGGCGATGCAAAATTATTCAAATATAAGTGGATATTGAATCCAACATTATTTCAAAGCTGAATACAGAAACTAATAAGAGTTTCAGAGAAACTGCAAGAGTTTCATGCCAAATACAGATAGAAACTATAAACGTTTCGGTGGATCCAAGCGTAAGCAAACCTTTCACGACAGGGGCAACTGAAATAGAGAACCAAATTTTATATGAAGCTAAGTTCAGTGGCTCAGCTTCATATAAACCTGATTAATATCATGATAGAGTGGTTAATCCTTCTTTGTCTCTTAAGTCTCTTAATTGTGTGTACTTTCACTAGCAGGTTTGTTTCGCATGAGGAAAAAACAAAAAATAAACAAACAAAAATATACATACAAGATTTTGGAAAAATAAACTGTTGCCTAAAATGCTCAAAGTAGGAAACAAAGCACTACCCATTACAGATTTGATTCTCAAGAAAAATGATTGATTGTTGAAGGAGAGAAAATTATTATTATTATGAGAACTGTCTGCTAGTTTAAATATATCACTGGAAGTGATTCACCACAGCCACATTTGATATGGGTTAAGCATTTGAAGATGTGTTTTCATAATATCAGCAGTGAGTCATAGATAATATATTTTGCCAAGAACCAAAGCAGCTGTCAAATCCTTGGAAACACAGAAACTTGTGGAGAGTTAAAAATATTCTATTTCAACCTTATATTGTACAACTGAGGCCTTGAACAGAAAAGGATCCCTAGTTTTATGGAGGTGGAGAACGATAGATATGTGATGTATTTAAAGAAGGAAAGGAGAGGTGTAAGTCAGCTCAAGAAGACAGATCTGATTTTGCATGAAGATCTGAAAATGATCAAAGGTGAGGAAAGATGAAGTGCCATCTTCTTCTTGTGTGAAATAAAACAGGATGATGTGGTAGTATTTAAGTTCACATAGTTTTACTTATTGCACCGAAATATGGCAAGGATATCAGCACTTAACACATTCACATATGTATGTTGCACTGGCAGGAGCTTGCTTGATCATATAAAATACCTTTCCTGCAAAGGGTAGTCACATTTTTACACATTAATCAATATACACTAGTGTAGAAAAGCTAAGGACAAACTACATTTTTAACTGTATATGAAAAAATTTTCATGACTACAGCCAAATGTGGATATAAATTTATTGCCAGTACACTAATCAATTATATAACACAAAAAATATGTTATAAATTTCATACAAATTAAATTGCAATATGTTTTTGGCAAAAGTTATAAATTTCCTAAGGATGTAGTTAAGGAATTAATGTACAGTGCTTAGAAAACTACACAGAGAGACATTTCAGTATGGAATACTGAAATGTCTCTCTGCATCTCTGAGCTGCATCACAGTCCACCCCAAACTGTGATGCAGCTCTGACTCACAATGTTGCACCAAGTGATTCAGGAGTTTTTGAGGCAAACTGGCCCAATCCTCCTTCAGGGCAAGGATAAAGCCTATCTCCACAGCTCGTGCATGATGTGGTGTGGCAGTGTCATCCATAAAAATGAATTCTTCGCCTATAGCACCATGAAACAATCGAACATGATGTTGAAGAACTTCGTTGCAATATCGTTCACCAGTCATAGTACCTTTTTCCAGCACTTGTAGCTCAGTGCGTAAGCATAGTACTTCCTCAGCACTGTTGTATCAATCACTTTCAAGACCATTCTCACAATGGTAAGCAGTACCACTTTCATGCTTAGAGTACATTAGTCCATCGAAGTCTTGTCCAATTTTTATGATACAACACCTGAAAACGTGGTCGACAATGAGCTATGGCTAAAGTGATTTCACATCATGCAGATTTTGAATCTGTGTGATATGGAGTTGAAATGAATAGGCTAGTATATCTGATAGGATGCTGTTATAGGCCAGGGAATGTAGAGAATACTGATTATGAAATGTTTAGGCAAATTGGTTGGGTATGTAAAAAGAAGGTGAGGCAGTATCTGACACAAGCAATGTATAACTGCATACCATGGGTTAAATGAATAAATAGAGTAGGAGTGAATTGGATGAACGGTGAAATCAAGCTTGCTTGATTTCACCGTTGAATAAGAAAATGCTATGGAGAAGGTACAAGATAGTTGGTGGTGGTGATTGGATCCATGAAGAGTATAAAGTGCATGCTAGGAAGGTGACGAGCATAGTAAAGAAAGAAAAGGTGCAGTATTGGCTGATCAGGCCAAGGTTAATTAACTCGATGGAATTTTTCTGCTATATGGCAAGCAAGATAAAGAATAATTGTGCAGGTAGACACTGGTGGATAGTTATGGCAGCAGAATAACAGTTGAAAATATAGAATAACAGTTGCCAATATATATTGGAATTACTGAACGATCACTTTATCAGTGTATATCATACTGGTGTAAATGATGCAGTGCAATATATAGAAGGGAGGCAAGTATTAGAAGAATTGGAAGTGAAAGAATCAGAGGTGTATCAGGTGTTGATTGGGTTAGATGTTAACAAGGCTGTGGAAATGGATGACATATCACCAGTGGTGAGCTATGTAAATTATAACAAAGGGCTTGCATCATCGAGAAAAAAAAAAGAGACCTAACTTAGCCCTTATAATACTTATATTGTGACTTTGTAGAGCTTCTGACAGATATGATAATTCCTGTAGGATATCAATCATTAATGCCAGATCTTTTAAAAATTCCAAATTGAGAAGTCGGTTTTAAACGCCCTTATATTAATCGTTTGATGCAAAATGCTTGCATAAAGCTGGGTAATTTCTCCACACAGCAAGAGCCATTCGTAAAATGCAAGCTGCCCATCGTGGTCCAAACACATAGCCGATCTTTAAAATTTCGATACCAAGGTCTTTTGCAATCATATTTAATTCTCGTTGATTTTTTGGTGATTGATGATAAAAAGTATATAATTTATCCATAAATATTTCAAAATGATTTATTTCTTTAATGTTTTTTTTATCGATGAGCTACGCAATGCCATATCACAATGTTGGGAAATCTTTGTAGAAGTTTGATTGCAATACCTGATTTGTTTTCTAACATTACACTAGCTCCATCAGAACAAAATGCAATGAAATGATTTTTAAATAGTTATCAGAAAATACATATAAATTTAAAGTAGCAATTATAGTAGCATGTATACATTCCGCAGTGGTATTTTCTAGTTCTACAAGATTATTAAAAAAGAAGAACAAGGGGCTCGCAAATTTGAGAAAAAATTAACAAAGGCCCCTTATAGCTCACCACTGCATATCACCATATATTCTTAAGAAATGTAAACAACAGTTAGCTATGCCCTTGACTTGGTTATTTAAGGAAAGTCTTGAAGTAGATAGGGTTCCTAAATAGTGGAAAGAAGGCAAAATAGTACCACTCCACAAGCATGATTCTAGGAAAGAAGTTTCTGATTATAGACCAGTCTGTATAACTGCATTTGTAGTCAAGGTGTTGGATAGATTGGCTAGGAATAGAATACATAATTGGGTTGATGGATATAGCATTCTTTATGATGGTCAGCATGAACTCGTAAAGGGTAGGTCTTGTTTTAGCGATTTAGTTGTATTTTATAAGGTAATGAGTGTGTTAGATAAGCGAAAATCATATACAGTGACATTCTTGGCCTGTGAAAAGCGTTTGATAGATTACCAGAACTAATGATGTTAATTCCCTTCAGGAAGATTTGAATAAACTTTTGGTTGGACAAAGAAGTGAGGTTGTAGTTTTAATATTAATACGTGCAAGGCATTTTGGAGTGCAGAAATATAAGGTGGTGTACTATATTGATGGTGCTGTACTGCAGGAAGTTGATGAGATTTGAGATTTGGAAGTGATGATTGACAGTAGACTGAAGTTTAGAGGGCATATTGCAAGTACTGCAAAGACTGCACATCATTGTGCTGCTATGATAAGAAGTATACTTTAACATGTAGGGATAAGGAAGTGGTTTTGCCACTGTATAAAGCACTGGTCAGACCACATTTGTACTATTGTGCTCAAATTTGTTCACCTGGATTTCAGTATGACGTGGCAATGTTGGAATGGTCCAGAGATGTTAGTGAGATGATATTATTAGATTAATCCAGTTGGGATTATAAAAAGAGCAGAAGGCAAGAGAGGAAAAACTAGAGGCCATCCCTATGGAAGCTATGTAAGAATCTAGTGAAGAGGGGTGTGAGGAGTAGATTTTTTACATGGAGAATTATCAGTGAATAAAACACATTACCAGAATGCATTGTTAATGCAAGGAATTTTAAGATTCGGTATGATAAATATGTTGTCAATTGAATGAACCTCCCACAATGAGTCTACCGACTCCAGGATGGTGCAATAATAATAATAATACAAATGAGAGGCTGTTGTGCATCACTAGCCCATATACTCAACAAATGATTTTATAATACAAACTGTGTTTCTTGATTATTTGTTAAAAAATAAAATTAGTAGAAGTAGCTCTTAAGATCCGTATGAAGGAACTGATTATTATTTAACCTAAATAATTGCTCTGCAGTGACATATATCAGAAGTATCCAGCGTATATAGGTTTAGGTGTTTCTCATGGAAAGGCTTAGAAGTTGGTTATGCATTTTTACTAAATAGCTTAAGGAAATTACAACGTATACTAGGATATACATTAAAATAAATTTTAATACACTTCCGATATTTCGGCAACGTCACGTTGCCATTTTCACAGGAACTTAAAAACAAGACGTGTACGCAACCACAACAAACAGTAAATGAGGACGAAGTAGGAATCTATTCTTTCTCCTAAAGTCCTGATGGTGGCCCCTAGCAGGCAATATTGGTATTCTTGGGCGATTGAGCTGAAGGTCTTCTGATGTAGGTTTCCCAAATTTGAGGAAGTCTCATGCAGCCAAATTTGTTGAGGTTTGGATCGTTTCTTAGGGCTGAAGCTGATTCCATGAAAAGCCTTTCATATCTGTATTTGCTACGGTGTATTATCCTGGCTTTCTTCCACCGTATTCTATGGCAGGTATCCAGAGCATGGTCAGCAAGACCCGAGTGGCTGTATTGGTGAAACCGGATGTGGTCCTTGTGTTCTGAAATTCTGATATTTGCTGTCCTGCCTCTTAGATTTTTTTCCCATCAAATAGTGTTTAACTTCTGGAACAAAACATTGATGGAACCATTCATTAAAAATTTCTTTTGTAACCCAAAATTATTTGCCTTCCAGTGCACTGGTAGCATGTTAAAATCCACAACTATCATTTCCCAAGGTCTCAGGGATCGATTAGTGAGTAATGGTTTTAATATACAATCTCCTGAAACACTGCTGCAAAATAATAGAGTCATGTGATCCTTAGCTGCTTTAAAGCCACCAACACTTTTTTGTGATTTTGCTATATAAGTTTTACTTGGCATTTGTCTACATTCTGTAGCATAGAGTAATCCCTGATATTTAAAACATTGAGGGAGTTCCCCAAAATTCAAGTTTAAGTAATAGTATCATGCTAGGAAATGATAATTATAATGGAAATACCCTTTTTAATGAAATTGAATTCAAACAGAAATTTTAAAAATAAGTGCCATTTGAACAGTGTTAAATCAAAATATACAGTGTAAAAATAGAATTGCTTTTGTTTTCTAAACCGTGTTATTTTGAAATCATGTAAAAAAAAACCATGTAAAAAGAGAATTAGCTATTTTGGATGAAGGAGTAATTGTTTAGACAGATTGTTGAATAAGATAATCAGTGATAGAACAGTGATGTAGAAATCGTTCTACAGGGATGCAATCAGAAGTATGTATCAAGAGATAGTAAGCCACTAGAAACCACCTGGAAAGCCATCCAAGGAATGATTTATAAAAGTTTGACCATGGTTACAATGAATGAACAGAAGGTCTAGTGAGGTCAAGTTTCAGATGATTGGAGTAGAACTCTCAGAGCATTCATCCATAAAAAAGAGAAATAAAACCAAATATAAAAATTACACAGGAATTTTCCTACTGAGTATTTGAGGTATGATTTTTATGCAAGCATGCCTAAAAATAAGCTATGAAAAACTTCAAGGACATGCTAGGTTCAGGCCAAATAGTAATTGTCAGGATCAGATTTTTACTTAAAGACAAAACAGCCAAGAAAATTATGGAATATAACAAGGACCTGGAAAAGGAATATGATAAAAAGAATATGATATTCTTTTGATTACATAAATGATTTGTGGATGTTTAGGGCAGATGGAAGGAGGATGTGTGCGAAGTGCGACCTGAACGAGGAATTGATGAATGCAAATATGAATTTGATGACAGAAAGTGTTAGTAGCGAGACTGTCACGGGGAAAATGAGTGCACGTTCGAAAGAGAGGTGAAAGAATGTTAAAAAATCAGTGAAGAAGAAGACAAGTGATATAAAAATCCGTAACGGATGTTAAAAAGGATGAAAGCGAGGTGAGAGTGGCGGAAGGAAACAAAATTGAGAGAACGAATGAAACTGGAAACGGCGTGATGCAGGAATCGAAAGTGGTGGAAGGAAATGAAATTGAGAGAACGAATGAAACTGGAAATGGCATGATGAAGGAATCGAAAGTGGAAAAAATCGAAAGAATGAATGATAGCTAAAGTTGGACGCATGTTGGACTGAAAGTACAGAAGCACAGAAGGATGAATGAGAGTGAAAGTGAGAAGAGGGGGGTCGAGAGTTAGAAAATTAGGAAGATTGAATGATAGAGAGAATGTGACGCAAGATTCGGAAGTTGAATTGGATGAGGAAAGAGATGAAATGGATGCGGAATGAAATTAAGAAAATTCGGGTAAAAAATATTAAAACAAATCATGATGGCACGAAAGAGTTAACGAAAGATAAGCGAATGGCGTTGAATGCCGACTGCATTATTAAAGGTGTGCTGGATGATGAGATGCATAAGGTATGTTTTCCAGGTGGTAAAATGAGTAGAGTGATTGAGGCATTGGATATCAGGAGAGAGCGAGCAAAGGAATTAATGGTTTTAATCGGTACGAATGATTTGACAGAGAACAAAGAGAGCATCAGAATTGATATCAGGAGGCTGCTTAGAAGGATAAAAGAGAATAGTGTGACAGGAAGGGTGGTCAGCGTGTTGCCTAGGTATGACTGTGGTGAGATGAGGCAGAGAGCAAGGATTATGAATGATATGCAGGCTGAAATATGTGAGGAGACGGGAGTGCAGTTTGTTAATGTGTGGAATGACTTTGAGGGATGAAGTGAGCTGTATGGGAGCGTTGGGCTGCATTTGAGTGGTTATAGTGTGAGTTGCTTGGAGAAACTGCTGCTGGAAGGTAGAAAAGTGAGTAGAGAAAGAGAGAATAAATCAGAACAAGCAGGAAGTGATGTGGAAGAGCAGGAGAGTAAGATAGGAGAGATTGAAGAGGTGGTTATGAATGAGGAAGTGAGTGGTATGAGTATAGAAAATGAGAGAATGGGTGTGCAAGAGGAACAGGAAAACGGGGAGGCTCAGAGTGGACAGGGGTACACAGCATGAGAAAGGTGGATGCTCTGAGAGGAGGTGAGAGCATGTGTAGAAAGGAATGGGATGACCTGGGATCAAGAGGAAACAGTTGGAATTAAAAAGGGTTTTAAAATGAATAAGCAGAAAGGCAAATGGCCACAGTGGAGCATTGGGAGAGATCGCATTGAGTGGGTGGTATCAGTGGAACTATCTGTAGATCCAGAAATGAGCTGTTGTGTTTGTATACAAATGCTAGAAGTATAAGAAACAAGGCAGATGAAATGGTTGCATTAATTGCGTCTGTTCACCTAATGATTGTCGGAATAAGTGAGACATGGTTGGAAGAGGACGACATCCTGACAGGAATAGAAATGGAAGGGTATGATGTGTTTCTTGAGGATAGAAAGGGTAAAAAGGGAGGGGGAGTGCTATTGATGATAGAGAGAGAGAGTCATGCCCATACAAAGTAGAGATGCAAGATGGAAATAGTGCCAGTGATTTTGAGGCAGTATGGTGTGAGATAGAAGTGAATGGAATCAAATACTTGGTTGGATGTTGTTATAGACCAGGAAATGTGGGTGGTAGTGATAATGAAGGTATAATCAAATTAGCCATGCAAATAAGAAAAGAGTGATCATTATGGGTGATTTTAATTATGGCAATATAGACTAGAATGATGAGCTAGCAACTGGAAGTAAAGAAAATGAGTTTATTGAGTTTTTGAGGGATAACTACCTCAGACAGTATGTAACAGAGGGCACATGAGGATTGAGAGGCTTGAATTTGGTCATCTCATCAGAGGATGACCAAATGCGATACAGAGAAAGAGGGAGGGCATTGTGGAGGCAACATAAGCGAAGTGGAAATAACCAATTCCATGAGGTCTACAAAGACCAAGCAAGGAGGGTGACTTGGTTGGTGAGGGTAGCTAAAGAGAGGTATGAACAGCAGTTAGCTGATGAAGCCAAAAAGAATCCTAAGAAGTTCTTGCGATATGTAGCCAGCAAAAGAAAGAATGATTATGGAAGGATGACATTGATTGGAGAAAATGGTATAAAGACAGCTGTTGCAGAATGTGTGGAGGAGATACTTAATGAGCAGTTCATAAAGGTCATGCAATCTTGTGAATGTGACTTCATGGAGAGATTGAGAGCAGTAGATGATGGGGAGGAGAGACTGACTGTAAGTGAGTAAGAGGTGTATGGAGAGTTGAGTAAACTAGATGTTAATATGGCTGTGGGACTTGATAATATATCGCCACGTATTCTGAAGGAATGTGCCAGGGAGTTGACACCTTTCTTGACATATTTTTTTTAATACGAGTCTTGCACTCAGTCAAGTCCCTAAGGAGTGGAAGGAGGGCAAGATTGTGCCACTTCATAAAGGAGGTAATCAAACTCAAGCATTAAACTATAGGCCTATCTCTGTGTCAGGTGTTGTGGTTAAGTTGTTGGAGAAGCTTGTGAGAACTAGGATCCAGAGTTGGATTGACAACAATGGCATCATCTTTGATGGACAGCATGGATTTGCTAAAGGGAGGTCATGTTTTAGTAATCTACTTACTAAAACATGACCTCCCTTTAGCAAATCCATGCTAAAGGGAGGTCATATATTCTCACCAAGCATAAAGTGACTGCTTCCTTTGACAGAGGAAAAGGTTATACAGTAATATACTTGGATTTCGCAAAGGCTTTTGATAAAGTACCTCATGATAAATTGATCATCAAACTGGAGCGGATGGGGTTGGATATTAGATTGGTGCATTGGATTGGAGATTGGCTGTCTGATAAGTATCAACAAGTTGTGTATTTGGGGAGCGATATCCAGGAAAAGGAAAGTACTAGTAAAGTGCCTCAGGGATCTGTTTTAGGGCCATTACTGTTTAACTTATATATTAATGATATTGGTGAAGATTTGGATGAAGATATTCAGTTGTTTGCAGATGATGCAAAGTTGAGACAAACCATGAAGAGTAGAGAAGATGTTGTGGCCCTACAAGAACTTGAATAAATTGAGTGATGGGGATGCGAGTTCAATGTTGCAAAATGTAAGGTTTTAAAATTTGGAAAACAAAGATGGGATGCAGAATTTATGCTTGGCGAGAATATATTGTTGGAGGTAGAGGAAATAAGAGATCTGGGGGTGATAGTGGATAAGGATCTGAAATTTAGGGAGCACATAGCCAAAATTGTGAAGACAGCACAAAGGCTTCTGGAAACGATGCGGAGGACACTGACTTGTAGAAGTAAGGCCTTGATTAGGCCACACATTAACTATTGTGCCCAGATTAAGTCACCTGGTTTTCAGAAGGATGAAGAGATGTTGGAAAGGGTCCAAAGGGGACTGACTAAGGTAGTTTCTGACCTCTGGAATGTCGAATATGAGGAAAGATTGAGAAGATGTAATTTGCAGAGTCTGGTGGACAGGAGGAAGAGGGGAGATATGATAGAGACCTATAAGTTGGTAAAGGGTTGTTATAAGATCAATGCTGGAGAAGTTCTACAGAAAATAGGGGGAGATCGGGGAAGAACCAGAGGTCATCCCTGGAAACTGTATAAAGAGGGTTTGAGTAGGGGAGTGAGAGGCAGGTTTTTTTCGTGCAGAGTTGTAAATGATTGGAATGCCTTGCCTGAGAGTGTGGTGTCTGCAAGGAGTTTGAGTGTGTTTAAGACACAATATGATGAGCTGTGTGTGATAAAAGGACCTCCCAGATGAGTCTTTGACTCCACGAGGTGGGTAATAATAATAATAAAGTGCAAGGAGAAAAAAATGTTTAGAATGTTACAGTTAAGTGGTGTAAATGGAATATTATATGAGCAACATATAGCTAAAGCTAAGCTGTAAGTCAGCAGTTAGAACTGACAAAGACACAGAAAGATGATTTCATGTGAAATAAGGTTAATATATACCTCTGTACCTCAAATGGTAAAAGCCCTGGCTTGTTTACCATAAAGGCTGTGGGTTCAAATTTTGTATATGGCATGAATGTTTGTAAAAACCTGCTCTGGATAAGTTAATATACCTCCTTGAATTTATAAGACTTGTTTCTTATAAAAGAGGGAGAGATAGAAATTTAAACTATCAGGATATTATATTTTGTCTGACATAAAAAAAATCAACTACCAAATCAAAGTCATAGCTTGAGCTTTCTGCAATCACTTACATCACTTCCACAAACTTTTTTTTGTGGAAGTTTGAAGATGTTTGAGATGTTTGAAGCAAAAATCCTAAGCTCTGTTACATTATAATCTTCCCTTTGGCTGTGCTATGTTGAGGACTTTGGCTATTTGGTCAATCAGTTATGACATATAAATATGCCTTTAGTGCATTTAACAGCCTAAACTCTAGAATACACTAAACACAACAACTGTTTACTGTTCATAGGTTTATTCAGTGGATTCCCAGAGGACTCTCTCTCTCTCTTACATTAACTACAAAAATCCAACATATATACTACATATTTAAATATTAATTCATATCACCATCACCATCACCATCCTGAACAAATTTACAGCATAATAATAAGAAATAGCTAGGACTGTCTGCTCAAATCGCATCATACTAAGGAAAAAAAAATAATAAATAAAATTTAAAAAAATAATAAAACAAATAAAATAAACAAATACATCATATATCAAATAGTTTATCATGTTGCTGCTGGTGGTCCAGGAGGCTTGGTATCTTTGGACACCATTTGAGACATTAGCTTCATGTTACCAGCATTACATCTCTGGGGCTTGTTGTGTCTGAAGCACCAGCAATGTACCACAAGGGTGACATTAATGATGGGAGGGGGCCACAGGAAGACTGTCTCAATTCACTAAACAACACTCTCTCAAGATTTGTTTCTTAAGCATAGAAGGACTATCTAAATCCAAAGCCAAAGTCATCAAGAAAATAGCCAAAGACAAAATGATTGACGTCTTGGCTCTCCAGGAAACTCACGTGCCTGACAAAGCTCTTAATAGACTAAAAATCCCAGGCCTAATTCTTGTGTCTTATATTTGCCATCCCAAGCATGGCCTAGCATCATCCGACCTAGCCTCAAGGACATAACCAAACGTGTGCCTGAAGCAGAATACTCCATACGTATTAAATTCAAAATACCACTATCTACAACATCTACAAACTACCATTGCAATCCTGGCCTGACCGGATGGACCGGCCGCTACCTCACCCTGCTATCTATGTTGGTGACTTCAACTCTCATCACACCACATGGGGTTATTCTTCTAACAACCAAGATGGTGATAATCTAGTTAACTGGATGGAGACATATAACCTGTATTTGATCTACGATGTCAAGCAAAAAGGCACTCTTCACTCAGCCAGATGGAACAGAACCTACATCCCCAATATGTCCGTAGTCTCTAAAGACTCTGAAGACCACACTCTGCCAACAACCAGAATCACCCTCAACAGATTCCTTAACAGTCAGCATCGTCCTACAGTAATAGAGACAGACACATCAATCCCAATCATCAGTGGAACACCAATAGCTAGATGGAACCTTTGCGGATCCAAATGGAATGTATTTGAGAAGCAAATTGAGCAGATTATTACAGCAATACCATCCACCCCTAATTGCTATCCCAGATTTGTCAAACTAATCAAAACTGCAGCCAAAGCCTCTATTCCTAGA
Organism: Typopeltis vanoorti; assembly: GCF_054136105.1. NCBI lineage: Eukaryota > Metazoa > Arthropoda > Arachnida > Uropygi > Thelyphonidae > Typopeltis > Typopeltis vanoorti. The sequence goes on along the minus strand of NC_143574.1, from coordinate 25,743,795 downwards.
GGCTAGAGACAACAATACATCCCATGCTGGAGTAGGGATACTTTTAGCCAAATATGAAAAAGCTGAAGACCCTATTGCTAAGGAGCTCATAGCAACACTCGACAAAAACAGAAAGGAAAGATGGATCTCAACCATCCATGAATTTGACTTCACCAAATCTAGCTGGAAAAGCTGGTCACTTCTGGGAAAATTAGGGGGACAGAACCAACAACATACAAGCCAGCAGAGATAACTCCTGATCGACTGGCTAATCATTTACCGAAAAACCTCCAAGATAAGTCCCAGCTCTACCAGGAAAATAACTGTGCAATCTTCCATCAGAAAAAATCTGAAGATGGCCACCAAGCTACCTGAAGTTGTATACCCAGTTTCTCTGGAAGAGGTGCAGGAAGTCTCAAAACTCACCAAGAATGGCAAGGCTGCAGGAGTGGATGGTATCCTCCCCGAGTTTCTAAAACATCTCAGCCAACGAGGTCAAACAGGGCTGGCCACCCTTTTCTTAAAAATTATAATTGGAAAACTACCAAAACTGTGGCAGGAAGCCAAAATAATTGCTGTGCCCAAACCAGGGAAAGATCCAGATAATGTCAAAATTCTATGACCTATATGCTCGCTTTGCTCCACCTTTAAGCTCTTTGAACAAATTCTCCTTTAAAGAATTTCAACACTCATCGAAGAGCACTTCCAAATGAACAAGCTGGCTTCAGGCCAGGAAGAAGTTGCTGTGACTAGGTCCTGGCCCTGACAACACAGACTGAAGCAGGCTTCCAGAAGAAACTTAAATCCAGAGTCACTTTCGCTGACCTAACATCAGCTTATGACACAGTCTGGATCATAGGCCTCCTAAAGCTAAGCAATATCATAAGGTGCAAAACAACTTTCCAGCTTCTTGAATCCATTGTCTCCAACAGAAAGATACGGGTCCATATTGGTGGAAAAAAGAGCAGGCCCAGATTCTTCCACAGGGCTCTGTGTTATCCCCTTAACTCTTTAACATCTACATGTGTGACTTAGCACATACCTGCTCAAACAAATATATATGTACAGAGTACAACAACAGTCATATATGTATGCGTGTTGCATGGACATTCTTTAGTAAGAGATGTGACAGATGAGAGTTTGACTAAATTGTACCAACCTGGTGCGAACATTAAGGATGTAAGAAAGTCTATTAGAGTGCAAAAGCAGAGGGTGAAAGAATTGATAGTAGTAGTAGGAATGAATGATTTGAAAGGAGACAAAATGACTATGAGAGAGGAATTGAAGGAATTACTTGAGGTAGCAAAAGAGAAGAGTGAGAGAGTTAGGATGGTGAGTCTGTTGCTGCGGTATGACAGTGAAGAGTATAGAAGGAGGGCCATAATTGCTAATGACTTTATGCGCGGATTATGCAGGAGGAGTGGTGTGGAATTTGTGGAGTGAGTTCGATGAGCGAAAGGATTTATATAAGATGGATGGTTTACATTTGAATGGATTTGGTGTACAGAGACTTGAAAAGGTGTTGTTGAATGAAGTGGAAGTGGATGTGCAGAATCAGGGAAACTAGAGTTATTAAGGGGGTGGGGAAGTAGATATGCAGAATTTAGGGAGACAGTTGAGTGTATGAATGTGTGTAAAATGCCCGAGCGAGTAGGAAGGACAACATATCAGAATGGGATAGTTAGTATAAGGCATCAAAATAGGGATGGGACAAATGGGCTTCTGCAATTCATGTATACTAATGCCAGAAGTATTAGGAACAGGAAGGAAGAATTTTTGGCCTTGGTTGACACTTCCATTAGTGAAACATGGCTGACAGAAGATGATATAGCTAGTGGATTGAATGTGAGGGGTATAGTGTGTTCAGGAGTGACAGGGAGAATAAAATGGTGGGAAGGAGTGTTATTGATGATAGCTGATGAGCTACAGCCAAGGAGAATAGAAGTTGAACTGCAGGATAGAGAAAAGAGCACATTTGAGGCTATTTGGTGTGAGACTGAGGCTAGAAGAACAAAATATACAATTGGGTGCTGCTATAGACCAGGTGATGGAATAGATGGTGGAGACAGTATGCATAAGCAAATAGGAGTGGAAGGAGGATAATTATTATGGGAGATTTCAACTATGGTAACATTGATTGGAAGGAGGAGAGGACAGATGGTAGGAAGGAATTGGATTTATGCAGTTATTAAGGGATAACTATTTGCGACAGCATGTAATGGAAAATGCTAGGGGTCAGAGAGAGAGAGAGTGCTTGACCTAGTTAATCGCATCTGAGAATTTGGCTGTAACGAATATGACCACGTTGCCACCAATTGGTGAGAGTGATCACAGGGTCTTGACTTGGAAGGTGGCTAAAGGTGTGGAATTTACAATTAAGACAGGGTACATGTGGAATTATCGGGCTGGTAAGTATGACAAGCTTAGGAGTTTCATTGATTCAGTGCCATGGCATGTAAAACTACAAGGACTGGATGTTGATAGTGCATGAGAGACGGTTAAGAAGTGTTTGCAGGAGGCAATGGCTGACTGTATACCTAGTGTCTGAATAATAAATCAAGTAGGGATTAAATGGATGAATAACACTATTAAGCTTGAGCTGCAAAAAAAGAAACAACTGTGGAGGGAATTTAAGGAGAAAGGTGACCGGCAGGCACACGAATGGCATAAAGCGCAGGCCAGAAGAGTAACGAGTGTGGTAAGAAAAGCAAAAGCAGATTATGAAAGAACAATAGCCATGCAGGCAAAGGAGAATCGCAAACAGTTTTTTCGATATGTTGCAAGTAAAAGAAAAAATGTATATGGCAGAATGATTTTAAAGAATGCCGATGGGAGGAGGTAACCGAATCAGTTGATATAGTGGAATTACTGACCGAGCACATTGCAAGAGTATATCATCCAGGTGGTGACATTGCAGGAATGAAAGAACCAACAGCTTATATGAGAATTGTGGTGAATGAAGTGGAGGTAAATAGTCTATTACAAAACCTCAATGTCAATACATCTGTGGGATTGAATGGTATACCAGCTCGTGTCGAACGTGAAGCGACTAGAGAATTGTCAGTGCCCTTAACCATTTTGTTTAATTTGAGTTTCGGGTCTGGGTTAGTCCCAAGGGGGGTGGAAAGAGGGGAAAATAGTTCCACTGCATAAAGGAGGTTCCAAGACTGCTGTTGTAAATTACCAACCGATTAGCATATCAGGAATCGTTGTCAAGGTCTTGGAGAAATTAGTCAAGAGAAAAATACAGGATTGGATAGATGAAAATGGGATACTGTATGGGGGACAGCATGGTTTTGTGAAGGGTAGATCATGCCTCAGTAACTTGCTCACGTTTTATAACACAGCGACAGCTGAACTGGATAAGGGTAATGGGTTTAGAGTGATTCTACTAGACCTTGCCAAGCCCTTTGACAGAATACCACATGGAACTCTAATCAGTAAACTGCAGCATATGGTGATGGATATAGGGTTGGTGAGATAGATAGGAGGGTGATTGATGGAGAGATATCAGAGAGTGGTTTATTCAGGAGTAGAGTCCAAAAGACAGCCTGTGAACAGTGGTGTGCTGCAGGGTTCTGTTCTTGGACCAGTACTGTTCAATCTGTTCATAACGATATAGGAAAGGATCTGAGAGGAAGTGTTAATTTTGTTTGCTGATGATGCAAAGTTGGGTAGAGCAATAGTGAGTGCACAGGATGTCAACATTTTGCAGGATGATTTGGATAGTTTGGAGGACTGGGCTAAGGAGAATGGATGTCGATTTAATGTGGCAAATGTAAGGTTATGCATTTTGGGGTGAAAAGATTAGCAGCAGTATATCACATTGGTGGAACCGTACTCCAGGAGATTGAAGAGGCCTGGGATTTGGGAGTGTTGGTGGATAGGGAGTTGAAGTTTAGGGGGCACATCGCAAAAGTGGCTAAATCAGCTCATCAAATCACCTGGTTGCTGAAAAATACTTTAACAAGCAGAGACAAATAGGTTATTGTTCCTCTGTATCGAGCCTTGATAAGACCCCATCTAGACTACTGTGCTCAGATATGGGTGCCAGGGTTTCTTCTTGATGGGGAGGAGGTGGAAGAGGATCCAGAGACAAATGACCAAGATGATAGCAGGTCTATGGAATGAACCTTATGAGAACAGGTTGAAGATTTGTGGGTCGCAGAAATTGGTTGATAGGCGGAAAAGGGGTGATACGATTGAGACATTCAAATTAGTGAAAGGTTTCTATAAGATTAATTCAGCAGATATTTTTGAGAATAGGACTGGTGGTGGGAGGACTAGGGACCATACATGGAAGTTGGGCAAGAGCATGGTTAGCAGGGGTGTTAGAGCTAGGTTTTTTACTTGGATTGTGGTGAATGAGTGGAATAAGCTGCCAGAGTCTGTTGTGGGTACCATGACTGTAAATGAGTTCAAGGCAAAGTATGATAGATACTGTGTGAATGTCGAATAGTTGTTCTTGACATGATGTTAGGGCCTCCCTCAATGAGTCTATGGACTCCTTTGAGTTGCTCGTAATAATAATAATAATAATAATAATAATGGAGCTTTGCTGTTCGGTAGTATTGAAGCAGGAGTTAAGCCAGAAGGCAAAGCTGGCTGTCTTCAATACAGTCTATGTCCCCATCCTCACCTATGGTCATGAGAGTTGGGTGATGATCGAAAGAATGCAGACACGTCCAAGCGGCTGAAATGAGGTTCCTTCGAGGGGTTGCAGGGCTGACAAGACTTGACAGAGTCAGAAGCTCTGCAATTCGGGAAACTCTCAATACTCAACCGCTGCTTCTCCGTGTTGCGAGATCACAGTTACGTTGGTATGGGCACCTGGTCAGAATGCCACAAGAGAAGCTTCCTCAGCAGGCCCTCTTTGTCAAGCCAGAGGGTGGGAAGCCACGTGGAAGGCCGAGGACTTGCTGGATAGATTATATCCAACACCTTGGGTGGAGGACACTTTTGGGAATCCCACCAGAACACCTGAGCTTGGTGGCAGAGGATTGTGACCATTGGAAGTTCCTCTTGCAGCTGTTGCCCCCACAACCCAATTAGGAAAGGTGGGCCTTGAAGATGTATGTATGTATGTATGTATAATAATAATAATAATATACACTGATGATCTTGCAATCCTACACCAGTCTACCTCCTTTGCCAACCTGGAAACAACTTGAACACAGACGTGAACATCCTGATGTTGTACTTCAAACAGTGGTACCTGAAGTAAAATCCAACAAAATCTGTGTCCACAGCATTCTGCCTGAACAATGCAGAAGCAAATCGATACCTCAACTTCTCTGCCTGTGGCAAAATGGTAGAACAAGCCTCACCTGAAATACCTTGGAGTGAGCCTGGACAGAAGCCTTATAAAAGGCACATCACTAACCTGTCCAACAAAATTAAAATGAGAAATAATATCATTTCACAGATTGCTGGAACAACCTGGGGTTGTGGTGCTGATGTCTTAAGGTCGTCTGCACTACCTTTCGCATTCTCTGCAGCAGAATACTGTGCCCTGTTTGGGAAAGAAGTGCACACACTAACATTATGGATGCTCAGTTAAACTCTACCATGTGCACAATTAGTAGGACACTGAGAAGAACCCCCTCTTCCCTGGCTGCCTGTCCTACCTAACATTGCTCCACCAAGTATACGGAGAAGACAAGCCTCAATTAAAGTATTTAATAAAATAATGAGCAACCCATTCCTGCCCCTGCACCAGACTCTCGTAAATCCGCCTAGTCTTTGCCTAAAATCAAGAAACCCTTTCTAGTCCATGGACGAACTCTCTTTAGCCACCTTACTGTCAACACCTGACATGTGGAGAGAACACTGGTCCAACAATCTTCCAACAAATGGTTTCCTGGCTGAAGATTCCTGTGGGGCTTGAAGATGTATGTATGTTCTTCCTAGGAAGATTTGATTATCCATCAACAGGACCAGAACTAACCAGGACAGATGTGGCTACCTACTACATAAATGAGACTGTCAGACCATCCTTATTGCGACTGTTCCACCTGTGGCACAGACGATCACTCATATTATGAATGACTGCCCAAGGTGCCAATTTCATGGTGGTGGCCTCCGGGACATCCATGAGGTGACAGATGAGGCCTTGGATTGGTTTTTTGGTCTGGACATTGACCTGTAGCTGCTTTTGCCATAAGAATAAATCAATCAATCAAATAGTTTCATAAGTAATGGACACAAGCCTACAAAAATAAAACCTTCCAAACAGGCAGATGAATGGGGAACAATTAGATCACTCAAAAACAATAGCAATTCCTTAAATGAGGAGAATAAACTTCTGAAAGAATTAAAAAAATACTCAGCATGCATCAATTAAAAACTAATAATAAGCCAACATATTAACTGATTTTCATTAACTGCTATTCTAAAAATGAAATTCACCCATTGTCCATACTAGGAATTTACATAATGCACTGCCCATGGAAATTTCCTTTTTATGGATAATCTGGCAGATCTACAGTTAGACAAACAGAAGACTACTAAATTATATAATTATTAATCAATCAATATGGAAAAGTGGACTAGTAGACTTGACACCCTTTATATAATAAGATGGAGAAAAACCAAGCTCTAAAAACAATGTTTCAAAAGTGAAAGGTTATTCTGAGAATCAGTACATGCTCTACAGAATATACCTGAATTAAATAAATTTGGCTGTAAAAAAGCTCTCAAAGATTTGGGAGGCTGTCCTCATGTGCTTAAAGCAACAACAAAATCTACCACCTTTATCTGCACCCAGAGGATATAGTCAAAAGATTTAAATGCTTGAAACTTTATATTCTTATTTAATATACGTGTCATTATTATTATTATATGATACCTCCAAGCACTCATTGCAGGAGGGAATTGTACTTTACTTCATGACAACATCTCACCATCTCCTCTGCTACTTAATTCTCTAACTACAAACAATGATACTACTATCATCAGTGGCAACAGTATCTTTTGTTTGTAAATTGCATGTGTTCCTATGGCTGATTTGCCTGTACGTGGGTTGAAAAACCCAAGTTTTGGGAAGAAAACTCTGCTACTTCTGTATGAGATTGGTTAACTCACCTTCATTTGAAACAGCTCATATAAAGATTCCTCTCATCATGATCAGAATCAAACACTGGTCTTTTCCAATCAAAGAATACAATGTTTCATTGATTTCCAATTGTGCTAAGAAAGCACTATCATTAGCCTTTGTATCATTAACCTTGAAAATGCTTCAGTTAATGTAGGGAAAATATGGATTCAAATATTTTTAAACCTACTGTGTTGTAACAAGCCATTAAAATGATTTTTGTAATAGGTGAAACCAGATGTAAGACAACAATGTACACTTTCTCTACTGTTATTCATAATATATATGGATTACATTATGAATGAAAGGGACATTAAACCTAATATCAAAATCAGATATTAAATTCATCATCTGCATCATGTTGATGTTTTACTCTTTGCATGATGCAGATGATGTTTTACTTCTAAATAAGTCCAATACAAGTTTTAAGGACTCTTAACTAAATTTAATAACTGTTATAACAAATTTGGCATGAAAATCAGCAATAAAAAGATGAAGACTATGAAAATAGGAAGGACTATTGAAAGCAAAATATTTCAGCTATGTAGGAACAATTTTTAGTGAAGTTGGCAAGTTAAATATGGGAACAGATAAAATAATAAGAAAAGCAGGTATGGTGAGAAGTCAAATGAATATATTTATAATAAAAAGAAAGAAATTTGCCAAAACACTAAATTAGCAATAAATACAAGAGTGTCTTTAAATTGAGCCTTGGGCCTAGCTCCCACTGAAGAAACCTCAATAAAGGTCGAAACTAGTCTGGGTAGTGGCCCTTCCCTTAATGCATAACATTAGACATATCCGCAAGGAGATGTGTTTTGCATTATGGGAGATACTGAGATAGGAGTGATGTTAGCTTGCTCCACCTTTGCAATGAGTTGCCCAGTGTTGTACCTCCTTACCCCAGTCCTCAAGATACTTTCAGGCACAAACTTTGTTTGCTCACACTTGGATAAAGGATTAAACTAAATTTATTATGAATTTGAGTTGGTTTAGAAATGAGCCAGTTGATCAAAGACAATTGACCACAGATATGAGAGAGTAGGAGAAAAATGAGGAGTGGTGATATCTCTCCCAATCAATGTTATTTCTTTACATGTAATGATACCCTCAAAATTTCAAGGAATGTTTTCCATATACTCTTGGTAATCTCATAATTAATACTTAATAATGTGCTTTATCTCGTTCTTCACAATGCCAATTTCTCCAAATATTTCACAATCATGGCTGTCTACATTTCAAAGCATGCTGGAAATTATAATTAACAATCTGGTCCTGTTTTATATTACCTTCATACCAAACAATACCAAACTGCCAACTTTTACACACTTTTACTTCCACTATGAGCAGGCACCATTCTTCTGTTATTATTATTATTACTATAACAAGAGGAGGAGCATTCACCATTCAATTGCAATATTTTTGTATATAATTCCACTGTTCTGTAAAATTTTTGGCAAGCCTATAGGTCCTTCTCTCTGCACAAATGTCATCACTCATCATCACTTTTCTGTAACTCACTACTGTTATATTAAGTAGTACCCAAAGACTCTTTTGCCAGTTCTATCATGATTCCAGAATATCCTTTTTAATAATCATTCTTGCTGTATCTGAGTACAAAAATTCAAAAAAGAAAACAAATCTATTCAGAATTTACTTACAGAACTGGACATGTAACTGTTGCCAAGTATACCAGGATAAGGAGATGGCGGAAGGCTGCTGCTGACTGCTGGAGATACTCCACCACTCGTAACAGATGTTCCTCCTGAGGTGCCATTTGAAATGGACGTGGTACTACTGAGGGATGTAGTAGCTGTAAGAAAGGTTTTAACATTGTATGCATAAATTTTTAATTTCATGAGGATATAATAACTGGTAATCATTAAAAAAAAAAAGGCATTATTAAAGTTTTAATGTTGGTTCACTGAAGTAGTGTTTTACGCTTAATTAGACATATTTTAAGAAGATTAATCTGTGTTTTGAGGAACTATAAAAGACAAATCTTGATATACTTATAGCTAAACAGGTAAATCTTTAAAACTTAGTCCTACTTACTCCTACCTTTATTGAATGGAGAGCTGCATCTTAATATGGTACAGTATTAGGCTAATAGTCACTAGAAAGAGATTTCTGTTCCAGAAACTGCCAAAAAAAAATTGATTTTTGTCTCTCTTTACAAATTACATAGCAAATGAACATGTTTGTTGATATCCAGTCATGCAATATGTGCCTCTGTAGTGCAATTGGAAGAAGCGGAACATTGCAGCCTTCGATTGGAAAAGACCTGGGTTCGATTCTTGTCATGACAAGGAGAATTCTTGTATGGGTTTTTCAGCTGAAGGTGAGTTAGCTGATCTCACACAGAGGTAGCAGAGTTTTTTCTCCCAGAAACTCAGGTTTTTCACCCCATGTACAGAAAAATCAGCCTTCAGAACACGTGCCATTTACAGACAAAAAAATACTGTTGTTGGTGATGACTGGTGATAGATGGCATTGATGGTAATAGTGTTGTAGTAGGTGAATTAAGTAGTAGTGTAAAGGGTGAGATGTATTTAGCAAAGTAGAGTAGATTTCCCTCCTGCGACGAGTCCTTGGATTCCCTAAAGGTGTCACGTAATAATAATAATTTAAATTTGTTTACTTAGGATATAAATCCAGAACAAGGACAACCAAGAAGTTGAGTGCAATATAATTTTTAACTCCAGAAAAGGGATATTCATTCAGTATAAAATATCTCATCTCATCTTCTTTATACCCTCTTTTACCTTGCAGTGTCGAGGGTGTATTAATCATTGGACCTCAAGCTGTTCACAGGATAAGGTGGTCAGCCCTACGCCCCGGTGTATCCTATGTCCTGTAATGTTGAGTTCTCAAGGCCTATAGACTAGGAGGTCCAAGAAAGATGTGGACGTCATGCATCAGCAGATTAGTACAAGGAGTGCTGTTGAGCAATTATTATGGGAGACTTCAGCTATGAAGATATAGATTGGAAGGAGGAAAGGATACATAGCAAGATGGAAATGGAATTTATAAAGTTACTAAGGATATTTATCTGAAACAGCATGCAATGAAGGGGACTGGATTTTTTGAGTGTGTTGGATATGGTAACAGAATCAGAAGATTATTCACAACCACAGTGGCAACTCTGTCTCCAATCAGGAGACAAAACATAAGTTATATGAACAGGGAAAGTGACTAAGCAGAATTGTTCTGGGATGCTGATAATCCCAGGTTATGACATATGATTATGACAAACTTAGAAGAGAGCTTGTAGCAGTGGCATGGCATAAGATGCTACCAGAAATGAATGGTAGCAGTGCATGAGAAGTGGTCAAGGATTGTTCGACAGAAGCAGTAATGGACTGTGGATAAACAAAGTAGGGATTAAATGGGTAAGTAGCAATATAAAGCAGGTGTTGTAGAAAAAGAAAACATTGTAGAGGGAATATAAAGAAAGAGGTGATCAGTATGCTCGTGAGCAATATAAAGTGAAGTTGAGAAGGGGAATTAGTATGGTAAAGAAGATTATGAGAGAAAATTAGATAAGCAGGCCAGAGTAAATCCAAAAGATTTTTTTGCTATCCAGCAAGTAAGAGAAAGAATAATTATGGAAGAATAACTTTAAATGGGGCTATGATAAGAAAGTAACAGAAGTAGAAGAAATAGTTGGCATCAGCTGTGGCAAAGTTCTAAGGGAGTGGAAAGAGGATAAGACACATTCCGTTATCTAAAGGTGGCCATAAGACAGATGTAGTAAATTACAGACCAATTAGTATCCCAGGTGGTCGTTAAAATATTGGAAAAGTTGTATAAAGGTAAAATTCAGGAATGAGTGGATAGCAATATGATACTCTATGGTGGGGAGCACAACACTGTAAAAGGTACATCCAGCCTTAGTAATTTATTGACATTTTATAATAAAGTGACAGCAAAACTGGAAAGGAAATGGACCTACCACGATACCATGGGTTTGCAAAGACTTTTGCCAGAATACTGAATTGAAAACTTACATAAGGTGGAGTGATGGCAATAGATATGAAGCTAGATAGACACAGATGGGGGGTAGCTGACATAAAGAAAGGTAGCTGAGAAGAAAGGGAAAGAATTATCCTCAAATGAGTGATTACAGAGAGGACACAAATAGAACAAAACATCCAAGATGCAATACTAGCGATAGAGAACAAAAATTTTATTCTGAAGAGACTTTCCCTCGATGCAGGTATGATAGACATGCTGATCTCAGTAATAAAGGTGATAGTAATTTTAATGATAAGGTAGATAAGAATGCATGCTCAAGTCATGATAAAAAAAAAAAAGGAAAGAAATTAGGTGGTCTAGACCCCCAGCAAGAATGACCTGTGTGAAAAATTTTTCTTTAAAGAAAAATTTTTCAGAGGAAGAGTAAGCCTTTGTTGGATTCTGAATGAAGAGAAATGAAAATTGTTAATACTTCTTTCAGAATCCAACATAAATTTCATAAGCAAGACTTGTAAATATTATTTATTGTTTGTCTCTTGCTTATAGTATGTTATTCATATAAGTGCCTTGAATTTTGTTTATTATTATTATTTATTAATATAGTCTTAAGTAATGTAATAGTTATAAAAAGGACTCTGTATAAAAATGTCATTCATTTTATTTAATTTATTCCTATAATAATATTGTAAGAAATTATATATATGTAACTCTTTTGTGTCCCTAAATTCATAAATATGAAAGTATGTAAGTTTAATGTACCCTATGTGAACTATGATATTTTTTATTTAACATTACTGAAAGAGAAAGTAATTTTATGTAATTCTTCTGATAGAATTTGATTGGCTGTTGTCAAGGAAATGTTAATTTTAGATAGCACGTGCATGGAGCGTGGTATTCGAAGGAAGAAGGAGTTGATATGAGCTGAACTGGCTAGAACCGGATTTTGGTGGGAAGAATGAAGGTATTTTATTGGAAAACGAAAGAAAAGAGGGGAGAAGCATTCAGGACAGCACGGAGTGAAGTACTGGGTGGCAGTAAAGGGAATTTGGAAATGCCATAAATAAATTAAGAAGGGACCGGGAAATTAATAGGCAATTAAGAATATTTCTACGGAATTCTAAAATTACGTCGAATTCCAATTGTTTTGAGGAAGAATAGTGCAAAGCTGAAATTAATGCGTAGAAGAAAATAAGGAATAAGTAGATTACCTGAAACAAGTGCGTCAAAGCTTGTGAAGCTCTATGTTTAATATTTCAGTTATATAGTGAAGATTCCTTTTGAATAGTGTTACTTCAAAGTGATAGTTAACTTCAGTTTTAAGTGTGCCTATAGTGAATCCATTGTGCAAAAGATGTAACCCGGTAAGAGCAGTCCATTTTTTAATATTTCAGCGTGAAGAATTAAGAGTTAGCTCCGCCCGATATATCTTAACATTAACTGTGGCGTTCTACTAAAATTAGCTGAAGTATGGAGCTTTAAAGTGTTTCCCCCTTGAAGTGATAACTGCCTCATAATTGAATTAAGTGTTTGTTGACTAAGAGAGAATTAGAGAATTCCACTTTAAGAATATTTACTGTAAGATTCTGTAACATTGAACTGTGTGAACCATTTTTAATTATTCCGAAGAATGTAGAATTAACAGCTGGATGTCTGATGCCTAATGTTTTATGTTTGTTATGAATATTTGAACTAAGTTGATTTGCATTATCTTGTTTTAAAAGTTATACTTAATTTACATGTTATATAACCCTGCATTAAATTTTTTGTTTTATTGATTTCATTTTGGTGTTTGCCTGATTCTCTTTCATTGCACCGCTCATAAGGTTTATCGGACCTTGCGGAAGCCTTAAATGATAATATTGATGATAATAACCTTGGCCTGTAGAAAAGTGAAATTGCAAAAGTTAGTTGATGATTGATTCCACTATATTATATAGACTAATCTGAATATAGAGTGGCACAGGATAATATAAATTTCTCTATATTTGGATTAATAATCAACCAACAATTAATAAAAAAAAAAAACGGATAATTTAAATAAAAATAACGTTCCAACAAGATGGCGGATTCAAAGCCAGGATGTACGACACAACAATTACATACTCTGTAACATATTGATGGTACTGGATATTGCAGGAAATTGATGAGGATAGGGATTTGGGGATATAGTGGAAGGAGAGCTGAAGTTCAGAGGGAATATTGCAAAAGTGACCAAAAGAGGTCAAAGGATTATACTACACCACAAACTCATACACACAGGTTGAAGGTGTGTGTGGGTTCTGTAGAGAGTAGTTAACAGGCAGAAGACAGTGGGGCATGAGAACATAACATTAATGCTGATAAGATTAATATAACTCTAATCAATCATGAATAGAGATCTGCATTTGCAGTTTGAAAATAGATATTCTGTTCCAGAAGTTGTTTTTATCCATCTGTGTAGTGGTTTTTAAATAAGAAAGGAGATGTACAATATACTTTCATTAGCAAAGCAGTGGACTTGCATTTAGTTGAAGGTTGTTCATATAATCAGAAGGTGAAATAATGAAATTACGTCTTCTTTGTTGTAAAGTTTGATAGTAAAAGAATAGAATGAAGTGAAACTGTGATCGAAAACCCCTCTGAAATAAAGGCCTCAGAAAAATTTGAGAACTGTAATTAGGACCAGGGAGGGGTTTTGACATTTAGATTGTACAACACTATTCTGGACATTTTCTCTTTTTGTAAAAAAAATTAAAGGATTGGAGAAGGAAATGAAAGTTGTGTGGAGGAACCATAGGAAAAGTAAAAGCTAGATGGTTTGGACTGGCTGTAAAAGAGGTGAAAGCAGAGTTGGACAAAATATTAGGCCAAGTCATATCATCAAGGGATCAAAAAATACAAGTGCCACTTTGGCATGATGTTTCCTGCTTCTGATCTTTTCAAAATAAGGTTTTTCATGTAGTTTGTAACTCGAGCTTTAATCTATGGAAAAGGTTGGATATTTTGCTAAATCCAGTTGTGACATGCATAATTATCATAGGAATGTGTGGAAACTAGAGATTTTCCATGTCTATAAGTAACTATCACAGTGATACATTTAGTGTAATTAAATATATCACTGCAATAGTGTTGGATAAGTTGCTCTAAGTTGGATAAAAGAGTATTGCTCTTTTATCTACCTGCTGGAAAAACAAGAACTAGAATACTAACATTTCTGATTAAAAATAAATAAATAAAATAAAACAATGAATCTGAAAGAATCAGGCAATGATTTTTAACCAAATAAGATATAAAATCGAAGATTCTAGAGAAATGGAAGAACTGAAGAATCTTTCAGTGAACAAGTATACAAGTATACAAACAAGACTTTGATCAGGCTGTATATGGAATACTGTGCACAGAGGGGGTGACTAGGATTTCAAAAGGGTGATGAAATGTTGGAGAGGGTTCAGAGATGATTGATTAAATGGTTTCTGGTCTCTAGAATATGGAATATGAGGATGGATTGAGAGAATGCAAATTACAGTATATGGATAGACGGAAGAGGTGAGACATGATCGAGATGAACAAGTTGGTAAGGAGTAATTATCAGATTAGTGTGGATGAGATTTTTCATAAAATATCTTGAGACTGGGAAGAACAAGAGGCCATCCCTAGAAGCGTATTAGGTGGGTGTGAACAAGGGGATGTGGAAGAGATTTTTTGCATGGAGAGTGGTAGGTGATTGGAATGCATTGCCTGAGAGTGTGGTGAGTGCAGGGACAGTGAATGCATTTAAGTTGAGGTATGATGAGTTGTTAATGTGAGAGTAGGACCTCCCATGAGGAGTCTCTAGACTCCATGGAAGTTTGCTGATAACAATGATGATGATGATAATAATAATAATAATAAATTGACATAAATGAAATGAAACAAATGAAATAAACAGATTATATACCTGATAGGGTGCTGTTATAGGCCAGGGAATACAGAGAATACTGATTGTGAAATGTTTAGACAAATTAGTTGGGTATGTAAAAAGAAGGTGATCCTGATGGGAGACTTTAATTACAGGAATAGAGACTGGAAGGAGGAGATAGTGTGTGGGAACAAGAAGAGTGAGTTTGTGGAATTTCTGAGAGATAAGTATCTTAAGCAGCATGTGGTTGAAGCAACTAGAGGCTTTAATGTTTTGGATTTGGTGATAACTTCACAAGATGTAGTTGTTAATGATGTGTTCACACTCCTGCCAGTTGGTGAAAGTGATCATGAGGTATTTGTTTGGGAAATGATGAAACAAGAAAATATCACTGCCAAAAATAAATATATGTGGAAGTATAAAGTAGGTGATTATAGGAAGCTTTGTAGTCACTTAGCATCAGTACGTTGGATAGATGAGCTGAGCGGAAAAGATGTTGACAATGCATGGAAACTCACAAGGCAGTATCTGACAAAAGCAATGTATGACTGCATGTCAAGGGTTAAGCAAGTAAATAGAGTAGGAGTGAAATGGATGAACAGTGAAATCAAGCAAGCTGTGCTGGAAAAGAAAATGTTATGGTTATGGAGGAGGTACAAGACAGTTGGTGGTAATCAGATCCATGAAGAGTATAAAGTGCAGGCTAGAAAGGTGAAGCATGGTAAAGAAAGAAAGAAAAGAGAGGAGATTGGCTGGTCAGGCCAAGGTAAATTCAAGTGAATTTTTTTGCTACATAGCAAGCAAAAGGAAGAATAATTATGGCAGATTAACATTGGTGAATAGTCATGGCAGCAGACTAACAGCTTCAAAGGATATATTGGAGTTACTGAACAAGCATTTTATCAGCATATATCATACTGGTGTAAATGATATCATGCAATATATAGAAGAGAAGCAAGTATCAGGAGAATTGGAAGTGAAAGAAACAGAGGTGTATCAGATGTTGGTTGGGTTAGATATGAATAGGCTGTGGGCATGGATGACATATCACCACATATTCTTAAAGAATGTGCACCACAGTTGGCTATGCCCTTGACTTGGTTATTTATTATTATTATTCAGGCCTCCAAGGAGTCAAAAGACTAATTGCAGGAGGTCCTTCCTAGGAAATACAAGACTATCATCTTCTTCTTCGTGTAGCTTCGTCAGTGAGAGGGTGCAGCACCATGTCCTTCCAGTTCTCTCTGTTGGTGGCTTTCCTTATTGTTTCTGCATAGCCATGTGATTCTGTCCATGATGTTATATCTTCAAACCATGTCCTTCGTTTTTTGCCTCTTGATCCTTTTCCCATAATTTTTCCTTCTAAAACTGTTAGTATCCTCTGTCCTGCTGAACCTCTCAGTACATGTCTTGCCAATCTCATCTTTTTCTGGATCATTTCCAGTAATAAAGATCTCTGTGTTCTCATTCTCTGTAGGATATCTGTATTTGTCACATGTTCTGTCCATGGGATTTTCAGAGCTCTCCTATAGCACCACATTTCAAAGGCCATTATCTGTTGCCTCACCCTCTTCTTGAATATCCAGGTCTCACTTCCATATGTGAAAATTGGCCACACTAATGTCCTTATCATTCTCATTGACCGCTCTTGCTCTCACCACTCTATCAGACAATGCATTCCACGGTTCAACCACCCTATATGCAAAGAAACCACTTTTCACCCTCTTGCTCACAGTTTCCTTTCGTAACTTCCAGGGATGCCTGCTTATCATCATTCCTTCCTGCTGTTCAACCAAGCGAAAGAACTCCCCAGTGTCAACCCTGTAACCACTTCTCAACAGTTTAAAAGTCTCAATCATATCACCTCTTCTTCTTCTATCCACCAAACTCTGCAGTCCACATTCCCTCAGCCGATCCTCATAACTAACATTGTACTGTCCTGAAACTGTCTTTGTTATCCGCCTTTGTACTCTTTCCACAGTTAATTTATTCCCTTCAAATCCTGGGAACCAAATCTGAGAACAATAGTCTAAGTGTGGTCTGATCAGGGTCTTATACAATGGAATGATAATTCTTTTATCTCTGCAGATCAGCATCTTTCTCATTATTGCAGCAATCCTCTGTGTTACCTTCACCACCTTTGCAATGTCCCCTGAATTTCAGGTTTCTATCAATCATCAACCTCAGATCTCTTGTCTCCCCTACTTCCTCCAATAGAGTATGCAGCATCCCATCAATGTGTCCCAAACCTCAAGACCTTACATTTTGCTGCATTAAACTGACACCCCCATTCATTTGCCCATCTGCCTAGCTTATTCAAATCCTCCTGCAGGACTACCACGTCTGCACTATTACTTACAACCCTTCACAGCTTCACATCATCCACAAACAACTGAATATCCCCCTGCAATCCACTGACAATGTCATTGATGTAAAGGTTAAACAATATAGGTCCCAGTACTGAGCCCTGTGGGACCTCACTTGTAACCCTCTGCCTCCTTGAAACTGCTCCACCATACACAACTCTCTGATACCTATCAGACAGCCAATCCTGTATCCAGTTGACCAACCTGACATCCAAACCCATGTGCTGCAACTTAAATATCAGCTTATCATGTGGAACCCTGTCAAATGCCTTAGCTGAATTCAAGAAAATGGCAGTATGCTTTTCCCTTATCTATTGCTCTTGTAACTTTATTATAAAAGACTAGCATATTACTGAAATAAGAGCACCCCTTCACAAATCCATGTTGACTCTCACAGATAACATTACTCTCATCTGCCCAACATTGTATATGGTCCCTAATTAATTTCTCCAAGATCTTAACAACTACTGATGACACACAAACTGGCATATAATTAGACACTTCTAGTCTGCTATCGCCCTTATGCAGTGGGTAGGGTTCCTAAGGAGTGGAAAGAAGGCAAAATATTACCACTCCACAAGCATGGTTCTAAGACAGAGGTCTCCAACTGTAGGCCAATCTGTATAACTGCAGTTGTGGTCAAGGTGTTGAAAAGATTGGTAAGGAATAGAATACAGAATTGGGTTGATGGGCATAGCATTCTTTATGATGATCAGCATGGATTTTTAAAGGGTAGGTCCTGTTTTAGTAATTTACTTGCATTTTATGATAAGGTGGCAAGTGCATTAGATAAGGGAGAATCATATACAGTGATATTCTTAAACTTTGCAAAAGCCTTTGATAAATTATCACATGATAGTTGGCATACAAGCTGCAGAGGATAGGAACAGATAGTGTATGATGGAGCAGTATCTCAAAAAAGAAGGGTAACTAGTGGTGTGCTCCAGGGTTCTGTTCTTGAGGCCACTGCTGTTTAACTTGTTTGTAAACAATATACCATGTGGATTGACTGGGGATCTTCAGTTATTTGCTGATGATGCAAAGTTGGGAAGAATTATAAGTAGCACTACTGATGTTAATTCCCTTCAGTAATATATGAACAGACTTTTTACTTGCACAAAAAAAAGTTAGTTTTAATAACAATAAGTGCAAGGTGTTGCATTCTGGAGTGCAGAAATATAAGGCTGTGTACTAAATTGATGGTGCCATATTGCAGGAAGTGGATAAGATTAGAGATTTGGGAGTGATGATTGACAGTAGACTGAAGTTTAGAGGGCATATTGCTAATGTTGCAAAGGCTGCACATCGTAGTACTGCTATGATAAGAAGTACTCTAACATGTAAGGATAAGGAAGTGGTTGTGCCACTGTATAAGGCACTGGTCAGACCACACTTGGACTACTGTGCTCAGATCTGGTTGTCTGGTTTTCAATGTGATGTGGAGAGGGTCCAGAGGCGAATGACTAAGACAATGTCAGGACAGTTGAGGAAGTAGCGACAGCATTAGAGGAAGAAAGGATGACATATTAGGAAGCAGCAGCACATGACATATTTGACAATGACACTGTTTATTATTCTCATCATGTATACATAATTCTTTTATAAATATACAATTCAAGTATACTATCAACATTTTCTGTTGGTTTTTACATTTATTTTGGGCTGATTGAAACAAATAAAAATATTTTCCTTATATATTCGAAGGGTAAAATACATTATCAGATAGTTGCAGTGGCAGCAAGTCCATAAGGGCTGCAGGCCCTCCAGTATAAAATGAATGTTCCTGTTTTATTATTGCCGTTTTTAAATTTTTATATATTTATCTAAAACCATTATTTTCTTGTTTGTAATACAATATTGCTTGATAGTATTTTATATAATTCATTTTGTAGCAATAGTTGTATTTTGCAATAGTCAATGTGCTGTGCAGGCTAGGGTACTGGCTAGTATTCTCAATGCTGGAGCTGCATTCAATGCAAACTGCACCAAACTGCTACCTAGTGGGGATAACACATGATTTACATGCAGTTTGGGGTGGTAGCATTGCAGCCCAAGATACGTTGCTACTACACGCACACAAATAACAAATTATTTTTGTGTTATTTGTTACTAGATGGTTACTAGAAAATTAAATTTGCGCAATACAATCAAAATCCATTGACTTTATCTATGCGGGTTCACATGACATGTTATATACATGTCGTAATATATTAGAATCATAATTGGACATGATATATAAGTTATAGCGATCTCTTATGATATACATTTAAAATAAAGGTCAACATTGATTAAAGATGCCAAGAAATTATATTCTTGAATTCATCCTTTATCCAAGTGTAAGCAAACAAGTTTGCACCTGAAATAATTTCAGGACTGGACAACTTATATATAGAGGATAATGACTTCACATCACTTGCCTTAGTATCCCATAATGAAAAGCACATATCAATTCAGAACTTTATACCTATTCAGAACTTTATACACCTCTATCATATCATCCCTCTTTCTTCTGTTAACCAGTTTGTAATCCACATACTTGCAATCTGTCCTCATAATCTAAATCCCATAATCCGGATACAATAATCCAGGCGCAGTCTTATCAAGGCCTTATAAAGAAGCAAAATTACTTCATTACCTTATATGTCAAGGTTCACTTCAACATCACAATTATCCTGAGTTGTATTTTCAACCTTTGTTAACTTTACACTTACCTAACATTAAACTGACAGTCATTTTCTTTTGCCCAAATTCCAAGCCTATTCAAATTATTTTGTAAGTGCTGAATATCAGTAGCATTCCTGAGCATCCTGCCTGTCTTCGCATGGCAAACGATTGCACATCTCCTGTTAGACTCTTCCTAATGTCATTAATATATAGATTGAATAACAATGAACCTAGAACTGAACCCTGAAGCTGGTCACCTTTAATCTGGTAGATTCAAACCCACCATATACAACTTTTTGATATCTGTCTGTCAACCATTCACTGATCCAAGTCAAGAGTTTATATTCTAATCCCATATTCTCAGTTTATGCAACAGCGTTTTGTGTGGTATCCTATCAAATGCCTTAGCAAAATCGAACATTATCATAGTGTTTTCATTCCGTTCATCCAACTCAGCCGTAACACTGTTATAAAATATGAGCAAATTGCTAAAACATGATCCTCCTTTAGTAAACCCATGCTGTTACTTGCAGAGTGTAGCCTGTTTGTCTACCCATTTCTATATGTGAGTTGTTACCAACTTCTCTAAAATCTTCACAACCACAACAGAGATAATGAGAGGTCGGTAGTTAGACACAGTTAGTCCTGTGTAGCTTAGTGGAAGTGGTGCTTGCATCCTCTGCACTTGGTCGCTGAAGTTTGACTTAAGTTCAAGTCTAGTCGCCGACTGGAGGAACTTTTTCTAAGCCTTTCTTCAACCAGTTCCAGAGTTAGTCTATCTCTGGCACGGGCAAGCAGGTTTTTCCTCCTGGAAACTCTGGTTTTTCATCCTGTAAACTCAAGAAAATCAACTGTAGTACCCACATTTCAGACAGTGACATATCTTGTTAGGGTTAGGTACCAAGAGATGGCAGCACTTGTTTGCCAGCCTCTTCATTGGTGGCTGCTATAATTAGTGATAGACATGGGCCAGCTATCTCTGATTGGCTACCAGTGGAGATTGAACTGCCTACTCGGTCTCCAAAAGCTAGATAGCATTTAAAGGCCTCACCTACTCCCTATAAGGGAATAAAAGGTGTTAGCTGATTTTTTTTTTTTTTGATAGTTAGACACATCAGTTTTTGCACCACCCTTGTACAATGGAATTATCATACATTCCTTCCATTCCTGCATACTCAACTTGAGTATGTATAACTTATATGTATACAAGTGATACAAACATGTGCAACTTGTGGATCTCTTGCTTAATAAGGTTGCACATCGATTTCACTCCTAACCTATTTATTATTCGAACACCAGGAATACATTCAGATACCGCCTCATTTAAGCATTTTTTCAAAGATTCCTATGCATTGCTGATATTTTTTCCATTCATTAACTGATATAATGGAACCAAAGATAATATTCCTAAGTTGATCATAATTTCCAGTTCAGCATGTAACCTGTTCTAATGGGAACATCAATTTAATCAGATACTTCCTAAGAAAGCACGGCATGATCACTGTCACCAACTGGTCGGAAAATAGTCATATTCTTCTTTCACATGCTGCTTGAGAAAATTGCCTCACAAAAATTCAATAAATTCCTCTTCCTTCTTACACCAGATAGCCTCAAACTGACCACTACATGAGACATTTCTATCCTAACTGGATTTAAGTCATCTGTTATTATTAGTAGTACTCCTCCTCCTCTCCTATTATGTTCTGTCATTCCTATAAATAGTATACCCATTACACTCGATCCCAGTTGAAAATTCCTCTACCGGGTGCATTGATCATGTGTTAGGAGTGAACGTATGATGGTTGTGGATTTTCTTATCGGTAAAACGTGTTAATTAAATATGAGAAACTCTGGTTTTGTAGTGTAGCTGCTAGATTAACTAGTAGAGATGTGATTAAAGTTATTAAATTGCAGATTATACTGTATTTAACAACAGCAGCACAGGTAAGTGGACTGTAATTGCAACGAGGGCGATTCTAGTGGCTGTTGGCTGTTAGGCCAACAGCCGCTAGAATCGCCATTGTTAGTACATCTATTTCAGATCCATATACTTGCAGGATTCACTTGCGTTTATACGCAAATTGTTAATGATGAGTGTGTTTGATTTGGACGCCCTCACAGATTCTCTGGATAAAGAGCCAGCGAATCTTTGAAGTAAATAAACTTCAAAGGAAGTTTAAGCTCAAATGGCCATCAAACATGATAGATTCTGACATCATTATAGACTCTAGATAAAGGGCTGACATTCAGCTTCATAAAGAAACTCCTTAAGAAGTTCAAGCTTGAATGGCCTGGCTTCCTAAATTTTTACTCTTTACCCGAGACTGATGAAGATCAAAATGAAGACGCTTCTCAAATGGACGAAAAATTAAATCTAGTAATCTCGGACTCTACTCATTCAGATCAAGGAGAGACGCACACGCGCAAAATTTCGCCTTGGAGTCAGCAAACGAAAATGGCATGGATGAAGATGCCCCCAACACAGATTTCTCTGCCTCCACCAATGAAAAGGTGCCTCCAGTCATTCTTAGGGAAAAGCAGAGATGGACAGCCTTAAGAACCACCATGGCCAACCTGCAGATAAATTACTCCACTGCCAAGAACACAGAGGAGGGCACCGAAATTCAGCCCGCTACAGTGACTGACTATAGAAATTTAACCAAGAAGTTGGATGTAAGAGGTATACAATACCATACCTTCACACTTACCTCGGAGAAAAATTTAAAAGTGGTATCCGAGGAGTATCAGAAGACATTGAAATAGCTGCTGATCTCAACATGCAAGATCTGCCTCCCATAAAGGTCAACAGAATGTACAGATCAAACAAGACCCCTATGCCTCTGGTATTGGTGGAAATACACAATATCTATAAAAATATTTATAACATGAAGACAATCTGTGGGCTTAAGGTCTCACCGGAGCACTTAGGAAGAGGCCCTTTTCTGGGCAGTGCCATAGATGCCAAAAATTTGGTCATGCCCAGAAGTTGTGCAAAGCTCAATACAGATGTTTAAAATGTGGTGACACCCACCCCACACACATACCTGCTCCAAGCCAAAAACCATCACGTCTAAGTGCGCTAATTGTGGTGGCCCCCACCCTGCAAATTACAGAGGATGCATTTAACACCCAAAAAACAGGCAAACTGAGTTAATCAGTCAATCTACCTCATTATCAGAAATGAGAGCCCCAGAAGCTCAAGTTCATCAGTCTCCTATTAGTTTGAACAAGATGACAGGTGTTCATCCACCATCAACTGAGCCCCCCAAGAAAATAAATCTTCAACACCAAACAAGAACATATGCTGACGTGGCCCGCCCCAAAAAAGCAGTCCATGATCAGAATATGCCAAATCCACATTCAAATATAACAGCCATCATCACCTCTTCTCTTGTACATATGTTACAGGATTTCAGTAACGCAAATCCATCACTAAGCTCTGCAAAAAGTTTCTTGCAGCAAACACAGTCCATTTTATCTGCACTTTCCAATGCATAGGGAAAAATTCACCTCAGATTCTCTAATGAGTATTGCATGGAATGCCAACGGCCTTAAAAATAAAATACTAGAAGTGCAGGAATTCAATGACAGATATAATCCAGATATATTATTAATTAATGAAACTCACCTGAGACCTGCTGACAATCCTAAATTTAAAGGATATCAACTTTACAGGAATGATAGGCTGGATTATAGAGGTGGTGGTGGTACAGCCATCCTCATCAAAAATCACATCAACCATCATGCTGTAGCCATTCCTACAACCACTAATCTCGAAGTCACAGGTATCAATGTCATCACAAACTCTGCCGGAAACATAAAAATCTATGCTGCTTATAACCCACCATCAAAAACATTGCTGACAACAGATCTGGATGCTATCCTCAGAGTTAAACTACCGGTTATTATCGCCAGAGATTTAAAAGCAAAACATCACACCTGGAGCAGTAGGTCTATAAATAGGAATGGACGCATCCTCTTTAACTACACAAGCTCAAATTGCGCAGCTGTAGCTGGCCCTTCAGTGCCAACTCACCACACTCCGACTGGCTCATCCGACGTCTTGAATTATAGCTGTCCTTCAGAATGTCAACCTGCAGTACACCCTGGAATCATTGAATGAATTATCATCAGACCACAATCCTATTCTGCTCCAACTGGGTTATCAGAGGGGACTTCCCCCTTCGCCTCACACCTTCATTCCCTGGGAAAAACTATCCAAAATGCTTCCAAACTACATTGATCCCGTCCCTCATATTAATTTCAAGGAAGAAATTGATTCTGCAGTCAATAAACTTACTGATCAAATCAACACATCCATAGCATCTATCATCTCAAATTCAATTGCTTTTAAGCCTAAACGACTACCAAATGACATAATGAAATCAGGGAAAAAAATAAAGCAAGAAAAAGATACCACAACACCAGAGCACCCCAAGCCAAAAAAAAAACATCTCAACAAAATGAACAGTGCAGTGAGAGATGCACTTAAAGCTCACAGAACCAAACTATGGGAAGACAAATTAGCCTCCATATCACCTGATGATCAAACCATCTGGAAGTTCCTGAGAAACATCAAAAACAAAAACAAATCTCTTCCTCCTCTCAAATCTGAATTGAACATTGTTTACACAGATGCAGAAAAAGCCGAAACTAAAAATTTAGAAAAACGGTGTAGCCCTTCATACGCTAACCTAAACTTCAATCATATTTATAAAATTCACCGCCACATCAGACACGTGTTAAAACGGCCTGATACCTGTACCAGCCAACTCACACCTACTTCTCCAGCTGAAATTTATGACATTATAAAGAACTTAAAGAATAAAAAAATCCAGTGCCTGACGGCATATCCAACAAAGTTATTAAACTGCTACCCCGAAAGCCCATCGTACATCTTACAACAATAATAAATGCTATGTTCAGGTTTAAGTACTTTCCCTCTGCATGGAAGTTGGCAGACGTAGTTCCTATATACAAGCCTGGCAAGGATCCTCAGCAGCCTCAAATTTATCGTCCCATAAGTCTGATTTCTAATTTGGGCAAAATAGCAGGAAAAACTATCCTTTCCAGAATTCAACTTTCAGTAAAAAAATTAAACATCCTTCCTTCAGAACAGTTTGGTTTTCGCCAGTTTCACAGTACCACCCAACAAATTCATAGACTAATCGAATTCATTACAACAAGTTATAATTGGCACCAATACACTGGAGCAGTTTTACTTGACTTAGAAAAGGCGTTCGACAAATTATGGCACTTTGGACTAGTATACAAGTTGATTTTAGCTGGCATTCCATTAGATCTAGTCCAAATTATAAAGTCATTTCTTAGTGGCAGACGAATGCAAGTCAAACTAAATGATATATTATCTACCCAGCGACGAATCTTGGCAGGAGTGCCTCAAGGGTCCCTACTGGCACTGATACTTTTCACGATTTACATGGCGGACATTCCGCACAATCCGATGTCATCTATCATTGCTCTATACGCAGAACCAGTGCTCTAATCACTGCAAGAAAACCTGCAGAGATTAGAGCACTGGTTCTCGGAATGGAGATTGCAGGTAAACCCTCAGAAGAGTATCGCCATGCTCTTCACTAAAAACTCAATATCTCCCAAAGATGACATCTTCCTATTTAATATCAAGATTCCCTGGAAAGCAGAAGCCAAATATCTCGGTGAACTGCTGGACAGAAAACTAACCTTCAGTCCATATATAAAAGCCTCATGCACAAAAGCATCAAGAGTCATTGCACAGCTTTACCCTCTTATCAACAGGAATAGCAAGCTGGATACCAAAATAAAACTGCTCCTTTATCAGTTGATGATTCGACCCATTATTACTTATGCATCCCCAGCCTGGAGCCACACCTCAAGTACAAATATCCTCAAACTACAGAGAGTGCAAAACAAATGTCTCTGCGTGATCTTAAACGCACCATGGTATATCAGAAATGTTCAACTCCACCGGGATACAAACATCCCCTACATCTACTCTTTCCTGCAGTCTTCAGCAGTAAAGTTCTTCTCAGCATCCTCTTCACATCCAAATGAATTAGTGCAACAAGCAGCAAATTATGATGAAACAGACTTCTCCAAATATAGGAGACCCAAGGCCATCCTACTTCCAAATGAAGATCTTTAAATCGCACTCACTCAGGCAGAGCACTTAGCTCATAAACTTTTCCCTACACAGCAACCTTATCAGATAGCAGGGATTATAAAAGCATTTTGCTTCACCCTTATAGTCAGCAACGTCTTACGTCGATCCTAGTTACGATATCTTATTCTGATAGCTAGGTTTCACTAATGCCCACAATCTTAGGCCACATCGTATTTAATAAAGCAACGAACTAGACTGCTTTGTTTCTGATATTCCTGGCATTTGTGAGTAGACATGACAAATTACCACCTATCCCATTCTTATAATTAGATATGCATCTAATTATAGTTGTAGAACTTCTTTTCCCTCTCCAGACATACTCAAAAGGGTCGAACACAAAGCGTATATTTCGACCCCTTTGCCAGATACATAACCATGTTTGAAGACATTAATTATCTTTATCACGTTTTCGAAACATAGCTGAACTTTCACACATATTTCCCCCATTCCTCCCTTGATGATCTTGTTTCCCTGACTCTATGCATTAGGTCTCATCCCAATAAGTATAGGGCCATTACAGTGGCACTATAGTTAGCGCCACTAACTTTATATATTTCTGAGTTTCAAACTGCAAAACGTAAGGTTGATAGGGAATAACAGAAAACAACTACAGTCAGCTCAGGTGTGTTCTAAAAAATCCAGAATTTGGGTAAGTTTGTTTGAGTTTCTTTTCAGTATACTGTATTTAAATAATTAAAGATATCGAGTTTTAAATTTATTATTATTCAGCATTTTCTAGACATTTAAGCTGATGAATGGCCAAGCATTTTTGTTTCTGAAATCAATTTAATGAAGAATTAAGGTTGTTAGTCTTACGTCAGTTGGAATATATTTTGTTTGTAAACTGAGTTTTTTCTTTTGGCCGTT
Source organism: Typopeltis vanoorti (assembly GCF_054136105.1). Lineage (NCBI taxonomy): Eukaryota > Metazoa > Arthropoda > Arachnida > Uropygi > Thelyphonidae > Typopeltis > Typopeltis vanoorti. The sequence goes on along the minus strand of NC_143574.1, from coordinate 25,716,808 downwards.
TATGTATTTGCGAGATGAAAAACCCGAGTTTCATGGAGGGGGGGGGGGGGGGGGAAGGAAAAGAAAAAGAAACGTACTTACGTCTTTATGAACCAGTTAGCCCAACTCGAAAGAATGCATTGTATTTAAAATGTCTTATCAATAAATTTCTTCTCCATTCACCTTAAGCATGCACATCTGACTAACGTTATTCTTTATAGTACGTTAGTCAGATGTGCATACTTAAGGTGAATAGAGAAGAAATTTATTGATAAGACATTTCAACGAAGAAAGAATACAAATGCATTCTTTCGAGCATGCGTAATTTTCTCTCTATATATATGTGTGTGTGTGTGTGTGTGTGTATGCATATGAAATAACAAAATAACATTGTCGTTATCAGGTTCAGCACACCTCAACCAATTATATTCTGTAATAAATTACATCGAGTAATCTAGTCCTTTATGGAATTACATTTCATTACGCTAAACAGCTTTTAGCCGCATGATTGACGGAAAGCATGAATCTAGTATTGTGCCAAGGACACTAGCTGTGTAACTGTACGGCATATTGCAGCTTCTGACCTTGGAAAACCTTGAATAGTGGGCACCACTATAAGTAGGATAAATTATTTTTCATTCTACATGTCTATTCAAATATGGAAATACCTATAATAATAGGTATTTCCATATTTGAATAGACATGTAGAATGTAGAATAGTAAGCCTATATCGAAAGATAATTTTGTAACTGCTCCAATCACAACTGAAATAAACTAAATAATTACAACTAAAACAACCTTTATGAAAAGATGTGTTTTTTTATCATTTTTTTATTCATTTTAAATTATTTTCGTCTTCTGCATGTTGATAATTTTAACGGGTTGTTGTTAAACTTCATCTATTACCTACTAGATTAGTTCTCAAACTTTCAGTACCAACGTACCCCCTTTTAAAATTTAAGTAACATTCACGTAATTCCATTTCAAGCAATGGTAATTCAGAGAGAACATATAATAATATTTCATTCAAACACGAATAATATAAATCTTTTTAATTTTTTAAAAATGTGCGTTATGATTAATTAATGGTTTTACACTCGTTGCTTTCGTTACAAATATTTGATCCTGAGGTATACCGTGAGTAGACATATAGATACAAAATTAATAACGGAAAACTCACGTACAAAGATTATTTAATAATATAATTTAATATAGTGTATAGTGTGTATATAATAGTATAGTGTTCTTTCTTAGTTACCACAATCCTTTCACTTCCTTCACTATTTCCGGCAGCCGATTTCAAACAATCGTTTTTTAATCAGTGATCCATATTAAAGGGTTTAAGAAATAAATAAAATATTAATGTTAAATATTTAATATTAATTATTATTAGATTGCACTTCACGATTTGTTAATAACCAACAGCACAACTAAAAAATAAGAGTATTATCTTAGCGCGTATAACCTGTACTTCAGCCACGACTTTTGAAATAATGAAGTTTTGATAGTGATGAAACTATCCGTGAGGACCGTTACAATTTAAGATACGAAGGATTCCGAAACTATTCCAATTTAAACTTTTAATGCAAAACTGTTCGAACCACACGGTTGTACGCGATCGTGCTGTCACAGATTCAGCCCTGATAGTCTGTTGGTCTGCCAAGACACACATTTTGTTTAAAACTTCCTTTAGGTTTTTTTTTTTTTTAGTTATTGAAAATGTCTAACAAGATGATGCGATGCTCGGTTGAATATGGATTTCGAAATTACTTCGCTTCATTTTAAGATTACAAATACGCTGAATCCATTATTTCTGAGCGTTTTGCTTTTTGAAGCATGAATCAGCAAAGTAGTTGACGTAAGTATGAATCACTAATTTCCCGAAATACTTTATGATTTCAAAGAATATATTAAACATTTTCAGATGTGTGTGTTTTCGTCTTGAAACATAAGCGCACGAATACTTTAAAAGTTTAAAACTTTTAAAGTATTCGTGCGCTCTAAAATTAAGATATTATTATTATTATTTGACACCTCCAGGCAGTCCAAAGACTCATGGAGGAGGGCATCTACTGTACAACTCTCCATCACTCCACCAACCGCAACTACCTTCATCATCTACACATGGCCATCTACTGCCAACCACCACCACTAGTATTTTCACAGACAATCACAAACATCCATGCCCACGGCAGGATTCGAACCCGCAGCCTTTTGGCTGGAGAGCGGATACACCAACCACTCGGCCAACCAGGCCGTCGAAAAAACACAAATAAAAATTCCTTTCGTCACGACGAGAATCGAACTTAAGCCTTTTCCAATCGAAGGGGCGCAACGGACCGTTATCTTCCAATTGCGCTACGGAGACACATATCAAAGTCACAGTCATATCAAATATGACTAGCAAACGTACTTGTGAGTGAGAGTATAAAGAATCAGGAAAGCTACTATTGGAGCAAAAAGAATTTGAGCACGCCTGAGGCAAAAGAGATACTTTTGATACGGCCCAATGCTATGTATGAGGGTAGGAACAGTATTCCTTAATGTCATTTCATTCACTAAATACTATAAGGCCGAACCATACCACGCTTCTGCTAAGAACCTTCCGGGAAAACCTCATGAATTAGAAAAAAATTCAAGTCCATGTTTCCCATGTTCCTCTCAATTTCACCTCATCGTAAAACAACGGCTTCAGAGACAAGCAATAAGAAAAGAACTAATTGTGGGAAACGGTATACCTCCCAAATCACTCCAGATTTGAGAGGTGTTCCGTTTTCCGCACTTCACTGATGTTCACCTCTATCTCTCAAAGATGCCAAACCACGCTATTTTCCTGACAAAAAGAAAAAAACAAATAAATAAAATAAAGACAGCATATTCTATGTTCCTCTAAATTTTTGATTTATGCATATGCTAAACTTCAAAACAGTTGCAAGTAAATTATCCACATACAAAGCGGATTTTGAAGTCGTGAAAAGCAGGAAACTTGCATCATGTCTAAATGACAATCATATTTTTTGGCCACTTGTCAAAGATATTGGCTTACTTTTATGTAAGACAGCTCTCTCCCCCCCCCCCCCCCACACACACACACTCCGTGGGTTTGCATTGTATCGTCATTCACAGTAAAAATTATATTGGTTTCTTACATTTTTACCAATGCCTGGATTCTGAGAATCCAGAATAATGTCCTCCTATTATTCCAACTCACATGCCATGTCACTGATTTTTCTCCGAGAATGTGATCATTAAGCATCAACCTAGATACCAGAAAAGTGTTCTAGTCCTGATAGCATTTCTCTGATTGTTTTGAAGGTCTGAGTTGACTCCAGTTCAGTTTCGCTGCCTATTTGCATTCTTTTTTCCCACTGGTGTTATTCCTGGAGTTTGGAAATTAACCCATATTTAACTCATTCCTAAATAGGGAACAAACGTCTTCTAATTGTGACTTCAGGTCATAAATTTATGAGCATTCAGTTTTTATGCAACTTGGAAAACGCTTAACTTTTACTGGGATGAATTCCGCCACTGGCAGCAGCTTAGTTGGTATCGATGATGCCTGTGCTTACAGAGCTGGGTTAGGTTAGAATCCAATTTCTGGCGCAAAAGCCCTTTGTCAAGAATGTGAGTTAACGAGGTAAACAGGCAAATTTTCAGAAGGACATTTAGGTATAATTTAGGGATGCGATTAGGAATAACTGCCCTATCATAGATTAGGATTAACCACTCTACTACGGTCAAATTAAAAACCCGTGACAGGCTATTGAGTCTAACAAGAAAGGAAGATTGCATGGGATGGGGTATTACAAATCTTTGAACTAATGTCATGGAAATGTTTGCAGAAACTAAATTGGTTGCTCTTCATATCTTTAATACATTTGATAAGTTTTTGGATGCACATCACATGTGATGATCGATGGATCATTATCTTAAAGCTCTGCAGTTAATGTATGGAGTACGACAGGCATTGAGCTTTTGTCAATTCTCTTCCTTCTTTGTCGGTGATAGTACACTGCATCCTTCATTCTCATTTGAAAAAACTTGTACAACAAAAATCACCTTTTTGTTATATTCTATCCGCGTCTAGAGTATCACCTTTTATACCCTAACTGCTGATCTCCAAGCTATACTTCAGTAGAGTATTAACAGCGTTGTAACCCACTGAAGTCCCACTAAACCATTGTGTACTCTAAAACTTATATATTGTGCGATTATTCGAAGAAAAAAAAATCTTCCATTCTTGCTGTTTATGATCACACCGAAATCTCTGATTAAGAGCTTGAGATAAACCTAACCTCCAATCTTTCTTTGGTATAAGAGTATTACAGTTTTTTTTTTTTTTTTTTTTTTGCTTGAAGCGGTGCTCAACCTTTTTCATTTTTGGACCATGAATATCTTTTCTTTCTTTCTTTTCTTTTTATATCGCGAGCCACATAATTTATATATATATGAAATATGCCGGCCCGATTGAAAGTGCTCCTAAGCCGAATTTGGCCTACACGAGATAGTTTGGGCAACCCGATTAAGGCGTTACTTTATTTCTGAATTAGTAACTTTATGCAAATCATAAAACCATAGAATACTATTCTGATATTTCGGGTGCAGGAACCATTAAAAAATTCTTGACTCAGTGCAAAAAAGAGCTGTTAGGTTGATTAAAGTCCCACATCTCACCTCGGTATGATCTCACACAAACGTCCATTTGCTGTTGCTATTTTTTTACTATTTCTATGGTCGATGTCCTACAAAAGTAAAATCAGTATTTATCGTAAAATCAGCAATTTTCCCACTTTCTTCTGAATCTGTTGAAACACTTGCAACACCAACTCAACACTCCTTCAGTGCTCAACTGCAAACTTACAGAACATTTTTTCCCTTCTTTTGGAACAGCCTCTCCTAGCTCAAGAAGTGAAATATGATCATGTCTGAAGATCCGATCATCTCTCTCTCTCTCTCTCTCTCTCACACACACACACACACACACACACACACACACACACACACACACACACACACACACACACACACACACACACACACACAAATAATAATAAGGGTCTCCAAAAGGAAAATCCCTGTTGCTTGAGTAGGAGACTGGTTACTATGCATTCCCTGCGAAGCGATAGATACATTCATTATATTGCAGCTTATTTCCCAAATAAATTTTAATTATAAAATATTAGAAAAAACGTTTCGCGTTCTGTAGTTCTGACATCTGTAGTACACAATAAGTAGGATAGGTTCCGGTCTAGGAAGTCAAATAACTGTAGTTTAATTCCTAGTTAAGTCACCATGACAGCACTGGATTATGGATTCGAACTCCTTAAAAGTCGCTGCACTCAAATTCTGCATGGTCATCTCTTTCGACTAACGTTTCAAAACGTGATGCACAAAATGATGAAAATAAGTTTTGCAACCTCCTGTCATAATTTTCTTAAGGAAGCCAATTGATTAACAAACAATGTTACCTTTTGATCTAACTGATGTCAGCCTATCCTACTGCGAAACTCTGTTGTAGAAACAACTCAAAACTGGTGGGAAAGAACACGATGCATTCGATAAGGTCAACATAATACTTCGTGTATGATTGAATATTGCCAATTCAGTATATTGATCAAATCACCCCACTATTAAAAAGCGTTAAAATTTTCTAAGCTTTAAATAATAAGATAATTGCGCATTTAAGTGGCTTTTGTAATAAAAACATACGAAATCGTAATAGTCAAAATCGAAGGAGTTCGGAGTTATTAAGTTATTAAAGTTAAGGACTGCGAGCTTGTTAATTTATGAATTCGGCACAACAACAAAAGTTACAAAAAAAAAAAAAAAAAAACGCAGTGCTAGAAATCAGTAGTACCTCGTATACGAAATCACAACACTAACGTTCAGTACTATTCTGCTGGACAGAAATATTACTTTTTCCCGAACAATAAATACCAGTTAGTTTATTAATATTTCCAGTGATCGATACAACTAGATAACACAGCACTGCTTATTTTGACCTTTCTTTAAGTGCTGCACAATTTAGAACAAATTAAGGGTTTAATTGTGATAAATTATTATTTGAAACAAGTTGAACGGCACGAGTAGAATTACGTAACGGATCGAATCACACGTCTCGTGTAAAACTTGGCCTTGGCTGTTATTCAGTTGCGAAACTAACTTCACGTGTCAATTAAATCAACATACACTACCAGGTGGAGTTTTAAGAGACCTACAAAGTTAATCATACATATACCACGGCGGATAATTCAAACGACGACAGGAAATAAGAAAAGAAAGTTCATTATAGTAAGCTACAACCTAAAATAATAAATTATCGTTTATAGAAAGTTTAAATTGATACAAATACGTTTAAGAAAAGTCTTGATTTAGTAATTTACTCATATATTTAATAGGAGTGATCTCTAATTCTGCCGTTAAACATTAAACAAATAAAGCCGTTAAACATTTCTATTAAATAAGATGATTAATTACTATATAAATTAAAATTATGTAATGAACAGTGGGTGATCATGGACCATGGAAAGAGAGCGGTTGATCATTAGATACCTGGGAATGTATAAGGGAGCACTGACACAGAGCTTCCACAGTGTATTTGAGACGTCAAGACAATTATCCTTCGATTGAAAAGATATAAGTTTGAAACCTGTCTAAGATGTAACGCACCTTTACATGATTCCTCACTTCTTTTCCAACTGAAAGTAAGTTATTCTGTCTAAAATGGATGTAGCAGGATTTTTCTTTCCAGAAACTGAGGTTTATTATCCCACAGCACAGGCAAACCAGCCAGAAGAACACACGCTATTAACAGGCATAACACACTGACCTCATTGCCACAACTCCGCCTTAATTCTAATCAATCAACACAGTCAGTCATTCTAAATTTCTTGTCTCAAATCTTGACTGTAAAGCCTGTGTAGCTCAGTGGAAGTGGCGCTTGCGTCCTATCTGCTTATTCGATCGAAGTTAGACTTAAGTTCAAGTCTAGTCGCCGACTGGAGGAACTTTTTCTAAGCCTTTCTTCGATCGGTTCCTTAGTTAGTCGATCTCTGGCACGGGTAAGCGAGTTTTTCCTCCCGGAAACTCGGGTTTTCTATCCTGTAAACTCAAGAAAATCGACCGTAGTACCGACATTATTTTAGACAGTAACATATCTTGTCGGGGTTAGGTACCAAGAGATGGCAGCACTTGTTTGTCAGCCTCTTCATCGGTGGCCGCTATAATTAGTGATAGACGTGAGCCAGTTATCTCTGATTGGCTACCGGTGGAGATTGAACTGCCTACTCAGTCTCCAAAAAGCTAGATAGGGTTTAAAGGCCTCACCTACTCCCTATAAGGGAATAAAAGACGTTAGCTGATTTATTTATAATCTTGACTGTTCCCAGTCTCGCTTTCGTAACAGAAAAAAACATCTTTCTAAAAGATTTGTAATTATCATAATTCCAACGGGCTTACCCTTTACAACAGATAACAAGCAGAGATGATGAAGCGGTAAATGAGCTATGGTATTTGATAGAAAAATTTCCCACAAACCTTAATTTATTTACAAGACAGAATTCTATTCTTTAAAATCTCGCGGCTGCATCACCACCAGTAACACTTTTTTGTGTGCAATGCAAATATTGGTTGTTCTTCAGACAGATCAGATCAATAAGGGAAGAAACGAATATTCACACAATCTCCTTCAAATTTGTATTTTTGTTTTACAAGAACAATGTTAACCGAGACAATTTTATTTATATTTTTCGTTTCCTTCAGAGCACTGTTTTCAATCTTTTGATTAAAATATCTATAACGATAGCATCACCAAAAAATGTTGTTATAAGTACTGAAGCCTTTATTCCCAATTTCCTTTTAAATCTCTCTCTCCCTTACCTAACACTTACTTTTATAATAAATGCATCATTTTACAGTTAAGAATTAAACCTGTTGGAACATGAGGTTCGTCAATTCCCATCTTTTGTTTCTCTTTATACTTAAACCTCATAGTAGGTTGCAAAAAATATTAATAAGCATAAACTAATTCTGAAAACGAAAAAGGAAAATAAAAGAAATTTGTGCCATAATTAGATGGCAGTTGTTCAACCTGTAAAAAACACCAGCCCTAACTTCTGTCTAACTGTGCATCTACATCATTTACATGCCTAAGGGCACACTATACTGTTATTACTTTTCTTGCAACTTCCACATTTAGCCAATATAGCATATGCAATGTCACCCTCGATTTTTGTCCAAAATAGACCAGAAGAATCTTGAGAAATATGGATATCAAGAAGAAACCGGAATTTTTAACTATGAAATTAAGAAAAATCGATCGAAGAACATTTCCACAAGGCTCACAGATACCTTTGCCATTAGCACACACATATCAATAATGAAAACAATAAGTTTAAAAACAAAGTTTCATATATCGTGAGGGATTCGATACGTAATGCTCGTGGAAGACTTGTCCAAGTTGTGCTTTCGAGATGAAGCTGATTATTTAGAAACACAAAAGACATTATAAAAAAAAAAAAAAATAATAAAGCTTATTTAGTTATAGAGGTAGCTCTTTCGAACCAAAGGCTAATTTAAATCTGACAAATACATCCTTTTTTTTAATTTTTTTACGTTAAAAGTTTAATAATTACAACTGTATTTTTAGAAGGTAGGGTGACAAGGTGTTCAGAGCTAACTAGACTGAGCCCGAAACATGTGATAGAGAAAAGTGCTGAGAATGAAGCTCAATTATTATTATTAGCACCTCCAAGGAGTCCAAAGATTCATCGAGGGAGGGCACCTGCTCTACAGCTCTCCGCCACTCAATCCACCAACTACACCAAGGCCATCTGCCGCCGACCACTACCACTGGTGTTTCCAAGGACAATCACAAACATCCATGCCCGCGGCGGGATTCGAGCCCACAGCCTTTTGGCTGGAGAGCGGATGCGCTGGCCACTCGGCCAGCCAGGCTGGCATTATATGAACGTAAATAGGCATATTCAATAGTCGAAAATGAAACATGAATAAAATCGGTAATAAAAGATGATGAATCAAATGGACTATATACATTTTGAAATATTTTTAATCAAAATTATGAAAACTAATTTTTTATTTATTTTTTTGAAAATTAAAGAAAAAAACTAGTAATACATGCAGGATCAGAAACATGACGGTACTGGTCGTTTCATAGGAACTGTCTTCAGATTATAACCAGTACAAATAAGCATTTCTAATTGTTGATATTATTTTTAAAAAAAGACACTTATTCTGTATAAATAAGTATTCAGGCATTTTACTTCAAAGAAACCTAAATTATACACATTTCAAAATCGTGTGGGCCGTTCTTTGTCATTGCTTATACTTTACTCTTTTAGGCATTCTCCCTCTGAGTTTACGAAAATTAAGTCAGATTGCTTGGATTCTAAAACAAAGAAACAGACAAAGATTGGAAGCAGCACGAATGAAGTTTCTAAGACCTCTCCTGGCACTCACTAGATTAGATAAAAAGAAAAACACAGAAATAAGAGAACGATTAGATACAAAAAACATCCTACAAGAAATAGAAGAATACCAGCAAAATTGAATAACAATAGGATTCCTAAACTAACACTAGAATATAAATCCACAGGAAGAAGAGAGCGTAGACGTCCAAGATTAAGATGGAAAGATCAACCTCATCTTTCAGATGACGAAGTCAGATTGCACGAACCGGTTTGTTTTCATTTAAAAAGCACCAGTCTGTACCACTGTTGGACATGTTGGTCTGCTCAGCACCTAACGTTCCAGTTCACCTCAAAGGTATTCTTAGTGTGAGATCATGACACTATGCAGGCCATCACATTTTTCCATATCAGTTACTTCAAACGATGTTACAATATCACCTATGAGATGGTATACTGCCATGATGAAAGAGACGCATTATACCATATCATTTGGTATCCTAAAATTGCCACAATGAAGGAAGCATATCCAGAAGAGTTACGTATTTGTTAGTATTCCACCTTCCAGTCACCACCAAAAATAAATAAATAAATAAATAAAAAAGTCCCAGTCCATATCATGAACAGCCGATGCAGAAGATTATGTCTCTACAATCAAAATTCCAGTTGGGAAGATGAGCTTGGGAATATGACATTCCTCGTGCATTTGCTAAACCCTCACTCGCCAATCGGATCATATTCAAGTCAATTCATATCATGAATCCTGGTACACCATTTTCCGATACACGTTCCATATCATCGACTGTACACACTTTAAGAATCAGTCACTTTATAGCAGTGCAGTCCGTAGAGTGGAGTTCCGCACTTGATATTTTGCTGCGCAATTATCCTTCAAACTAACTGCAAACTACGTAGAATCTTTGACTGATAATTTCCACATTAGATTTCCACTCTTTAATAGAACACCTTTTGGTCGTGTTGTTCTTCTTGGATCTTCCTGCAAATTTCTTCAATTCATATTTTAATGGGCTGATATTGTTGGCTATAGTTGATTTTGATAACGAAGTTTTTTTAAAAAATGTTACAAATAGACAGCACTAATCAGCAAGACTGTCATATGGCTAGAATTATGCCTGCATACTTCGAAGAGCATATCCAAGCATTCCGTATACTCCCCAACTGCGTATTCTTCTTATATGAATCCCATGGAACATTTGTGGGATCATGTGGAATGTGGCATCCGCTGGTTGACGTCCTCCAGTATATTATTCTGTCTAGGTGTTCCAGAATACCTTCCGTGGTTTAGTTAGTCTGTTTCAAGAAGGGTGTAAGCAGTTTTCTCGAACAAAGGAGACCCAACACGCTACCCGGTAGGTGGTCATGTTTTGGATCATGTGTGTGCGTGTGTGTATATATGAATTTTATATGAAATTGTCTCTTCATGATTAATCCAGGTCTTGGTACATCCTTGATACAGTAGTATACGGGAGCAGCCAACAAGTGTGGTTGTTTCCGAAATACTGGCACCTGCCTCCGAGCCCCAATTATCTGCACGCGGTCAAATTGGCTTGCATCGCCACGTGTCCTCATTACTGGCAAAAACGATTAATGGTTACGTACAGAGGATAGCTGTGGCCATTTATAGCAGCAGCACGTGATGTTGATATCACGTGGTAGTTCGTTATCGCGCCGAATATGTAAATCAGGTGGTGGGATGTTCCTAATGCAAAGCTAACTCAGTGTATATTAGTATTAGTGCTGTGAGTATGCTAAGGTTAGATAATTCGGAAACTGCTCTAGAGACCAAACATATTATTTGTTTCAAGCCACTAGCCATATATAGTTGCCAGCCTGGTTGGACGATTGGCCAGCGTATCCCCTCTCCACCAGGGCCGTCCCTAGGAATTTTGTCGCCCCGTGCAGTAGCATATTTTGCCGCCCCTTCTCCCTTATTTTTCATATAGTTTATGCCAACTTTGCTGTCTCCTCCCCCCCCCCCAAAAAAAAAAAAATTGTCGCCCCGTGCAAATGCACGTCTTGCACCGTCGGCCCTGCTTTCCAGCCAAGAGGCTAGGCATTTGAATTCCGCCTAGACATGGATGTTTGTGATTGTCTTCCATCTTCATACGTTCATTCATACAAGCGAATAAACACTCTCCCAAGATGAACTGGCTCACCATGGGAGAAGTAGACTCAACCCTCCCGCAATGGGAGAGACTTTCACCCTGTAGTGGGTGGATAACAGAAAGATCATAATCATGGTTAGTTATTCACATTTGACGTCACTTGATACTTGATACCGTATGATCACTGCCATACCTTATAGGGTTTGGGGAATGAAGCCCTCCGCTAGGAAGTGTTAGGGTCACAGATTCCCTTTCGGCTCAAGAGTCACTAAGACAATCACAATTACGATCGTTCTTTAGTTTATATAAGTTTTCTGATCGTCATCCCAGTGATGAGCTGCCAAAATTTTAACAATCTGTTCTCTTCTCTGTAAGATTCGAATTACTGGATTTGCCACAGTATTTATTCTGTACTTGTTCTAAATTCCATTTGCTTTGTTAGTACACTTTTGCCGTTTCTAAGAAATATATAAAGATTAGGTCCGCGCGGTTAGCCTAGTGGCTATGCGCGCTTCGCAACCATATGCCTGGGGAAGGAGGTGTCCTAGGCTCGATTCTCGTCGACGACGTGAGGAGCTTAAGGATCTTTCTCAGCCATTCTTGGGCGTGGACAGCAGAGTTTTTCCCCCAGTTTATCTGGGGTTTTTCATCCCGAAAGCAGGCAAACCGGCCCGTGAACGCACAGGCTACCGTCATAAGATATAGTACGGCAAGGAAGGCAATGCGAAACCACCTTGCTCATAGTTATTTTCCTAGATGCCCCTAAACAGCCGAAAGTTATTCCTAAAATTTGAGGGTGTTTTTGAGCTCTGGTGTAAGGCTCAGGAGAATTCGTCTTAATTGGTCTGAGAGAAGGTAGCCTTTATCCTGTGTAGAATTTCCACCTGCTTTATTAATAATATATCAGTATTCAACCAGACAGCCAGATCTGCCTCACCGAAGGATTAATAAACTTCATAGGTATTCTTTGTTCAGATCCAGAATAAATCGTTCTGTTGTCCTGAAGAAACCCTGATTGATTCAGCCAGACAGGCATGTGGTGAGGTTGTCTGCAAGGATAGAAAAATCACAACTCCATGGTGGACACAGGAAGTTAAAGAGACAGTGAAGGAAAGGAAGAAAGCATATCGAAAGGTCCTAGTGAATAAGTTAGCTTATTAGAATAAGGCATCAATGGCAATATCCTATTAAAAACGAGGATATTAGGGAAGAATTTGACATTTTCGGCATCCAGGAATGAGTTAGCAGAGCTAATCTCAGGTGGTATGGTCACTTAAACAGAATCGGCGAGGAAAGATTAGCAAAACAAGTGTTCTCTGCCAGGTTGGCAGCAAAACGACCCAGAGGAAGACCAAGATATATTATTATTATTATTATTATTATTGTTCCGGGCAACTCCAAGGAATCGACAGACTCATCGAGGGAGGCCCTAACATCATGTCAAGAACAACTATTCGACATTCACACATTATCTATCATACTTTGCCTTGAACTCATTCACGGTCGTAGCACCCACAACAGACTCTGGAAACTTATTCCACTCATTCACTACTCTCCAAGTAAAGAACCTAGCTCTAACACCCTTGTCAACCACGCTCTTGCCCAGCTTCCATTCATGGCCCCTAGTCCTCCCACCACCAGTCATATTTTCAAAAATATCTTCTGGATCAATCTTATAGAAACCCTTCAGTAATTTGAATGTCTCAATCATATCACCCCTCCTTCGCCTATCGACTAATTTCTGCAACCCACAAATCTTCAACCTATTCTCATAAGGTTCATTCCACAGACCTGCTATCATCTTGGTCACTTGTCTCTGGATCCTCTCCACTTCCTCCCCGTCACAAAGAAACCCTGGTGCCCATAACTGGGCACAGTAATCCAGATGGGGTCTTATCAAGGCTCGATACAGAGGAACAACAACTTGTTTGTCTCTGCATGTTCAAGTATTTTTCAGAAGCCAAGTGATTTGGTTAGCTGTTTTAGTCACTTTTGCAATGTGCCCCCTAAACTTCAATTCCCTAATCACCAACACTCCCAAATCCCTGGCCTCATCAATCTCCTGGAGTATGGTTCCACCAATGCGATATACTGCTGCTATTCTTTTCACCCCAAAGTGCATAACCTTACACTTTGGCACATTAAATTGACATCCATTTTTCCTAGCCCAGTCCTCCAAACTATCCAAATCATCCTGTAAAATTTTGACATCCTGTGCACTCATAATTGCTCTACCCAATATAGGTGGAATGATATAGTAAAAAGTGTCTTAGGAGACAGAAATATAAGATCTGGTAATGTTGGAGTCCTGACAGATAACAGATTGATCTGGAGGAAAATTGTTGATAGGAAGTTAGTAATGATGTAAGTTTTTCTTGTAGTACTATCATAATGTTACCATTGAATTAAGACAGGGGAATGGATACACTATGATACTTTTGAATTTTGCTGAAGCTTTTGATAGAATACAGCATTGTAGACTATTGCATAAATTGGAGAATATGGATTTGGATTATAGACATTAGTGTGGATAAGAGGAAGATTGACTGACAGATATCAAAAAGTGGTATATGGGGGGGGGGGTGAGTCTGCAAGATTTAAGGTAACCAGTGGTGTATGACAAGGATCAGTGCTTTGTCCACTGTTATTCAATCTATACATTATTATAAAATTATAATATTATAAAATATTATTTATATTATAAAATATTTATTATATTATAAAATTATAATATTATATTAAAATATTATAATAATAATACTTATTATTATTAACTACATTGATCTTCAAGATAAAAAATGAGTAAGATAACGCTCTCCACAGTACATTTGGCATCCAAAACTATCCTCTCTTCATGACCCTAAGTATTTTTCGTAATACTAAAAATAACAATCCAATCGCATTATTCCTACTCTTCATAACAAATTGTTCATCTGCAATCAATATTCTACAGTGCAATACGTGCAAATCAAATATAGTAAAATAAATATAAGACACAAAATGTAATGAAATAATAAAAAATGCCAGCTGCAAATCAGTGACCACAAATTTTCAGTTGACCAAAGTCAACGAAGTCCAGCCAAACAACAAGAAAATCAAATACGTCGAAATGCATACAGATATGTTGGCCTTCGCTTCCATGTGAAACTATTTATTCCATACGGACTGCCGGGAACAACTGCTCGTAGGTCAAGGACGCCGCTAGGCGGCGTGTTTATCTGACCATCATTGTAGCAGAAGTAGCACGTGCCAAACCTTGCAGAACACGTCCTCTATGCCTCTGTAATGCACACAACTGCAGGTCAAAAACACAGCTACAGTGGTTGGCATGTTGCCCAAGTTCACACCCACTCGCAGTGAATATCTGCTAGTGGCGAAGGACAAGGCCGTGCTTAGAAATGTCACCGGCTGTGTACAGGAGAACAGAGCAAGTGGAGGTGGGGAGAAAAAGAGTCCCGTGTTTGTGCATATAGAAACTGAACAGGTTTTCAAGGATGTTAGTGTAGGTGCAACTAATCTTAAATGCTGTGTGCGTGTATTAAAGTTTGTCAGATCAAGAAAAAAACAAAACTTATCACTGAAAAGTATACACGTGGATTGGGTATCACACAAAAAAAAAAAACTCTCAAATTGCATAATGTAAATTGCGTATATTTTACATAGTATCGTAATGCGACCAAATTCATGTCATACTCGCTCTCTTTCACACACACACACACAACAAAAGTTGGCGAAGTAGACTTTTTTTTTTTTTAAGAAAAAGGGGCTCACGACAGCAGCTAATGCATAGATGAATATAATGGTAGCACTTTAGACTCGTCTTTTTTGTTGCCTTTACTGTGTCTAATTCAATTCACTTAAAATCGCATACCACTTCTGAAGGACACAGAGGTTGAGTGGTGTTTATTTAACATAATACATTTCTGTGCTATTACAGTGGAGTAATATACTTCTTAAGCATTTAAGGATTCAGTGGGATGTTATAACACCCTAATTTCCTCCACAATGCGCGTCAAACACACACAACACTATTATGTTGAAATACGTACTGTATTGAGAAGGCATCTCAGAGAAAAAACCTACATAGGTCTGTAATAAAACGTTTCGGTGTTGGAGTCGTCGGTTTGGCTTTCACCACTATTACAGTTAGTTCCAAACGTGATCTACAGAGTCAGACAGTTTAAACCAGTTAATTTTTTCCAGTTTTTTTCAAACCATGCTACAATGGCACTTATAGTATGACAAAATGCAAAGGAGCATGGGCCCGTTCTGTGAAAGGGTAGACAGCACTGCATTATCAAAAGTCTTATATATCCATCAAGAGTTCATCTTTGCAGACAAAGGAACTAAGTCCGAAGGGGGGGGGGGGTTCGAATATACTGTATAATGCACTCGGGAGATAGGCTTCACTCAGGACTTCATATCAAGGACTTTCAAAGCTCCGCAAAACAGTGAAGGTTTTTTAATATCCACCAGTAGAGTCTGTGCTGTTGTCATGGTTGAAAGTCTGAATCCCTGCAGACGTGGACTATTTGAACTAAGCTTTCAACCTTGGATTGTTGAGATATACGTATAATCCTTTGATATGGCGCTTTACTGATTTCGAAGTTCTTCTTCACTACCAATGACAATATATAGACGTTGACTGTTGGGAGTAATCTATTTATTTTATAGTGCAGTACGGGCTCGTATGCAGAAAACAATTAACACCTTTAATTTGTACTTTTTTTTTTTCATGGATTACTAATTCATCTAAAAAGATATAATGAGCACATTTGACTTAGTCAAGAATAAGTGTATGCTAACTATGGTATATAGGAGCACGGCCAATGGTGAATTTCACATTCACCTTTATAACTACACCCTAACGTGGACAGCAGGAAACAACATTCTCGATAGTATATTAGATGGACATGCATTACAACAAGTATGGAATCCACCATACTTCTGTAGTCCATTTGTGCATCTTAAATAATAATAATACGAAAATTTACTAATTGTAAATTCATATTTTTATGCTCAATTCCCTTCTTTACTCAATTAGTAAATATTTAATACAACGAAAAACTCTATCAAAATGACGGTAGATGTAATATGTGCAGAAATGTTATTATGGCTATACAACAAAAAATTATCACGAGTGAGAAGGGTATCGACGTAGAATTCCAAAATGTCAAGAATGTGTGGACAGTTATTAACAGTTGAATGTGAGTTAACAGAATTACAGATAGATTAGCTAACGGGAATATTATTACACTATCCATTGATATCATCGATCTCATTAAATTAAAATTTCAAAATTCAGCTGACTTATTTTTATTGCACGGTGTAATATTTCTCCATTGGTAATAATTACTGTGGATGTACAGCTTTCAGCACGCGCACAATCACACTTCATAACCATAAAACCTCGTGATAATTTTTTAGTTAGGTCAGCAGTGAAAAGACACTAACTTCGATTCTGATCATAAATTTAAACTTTTTCTAGGCATTCCCACCACAACTCAGAAATAGCACACAAAACACATAGAAAGTGAAACTTATTTTGCACGAGATCCATATGAAGAAGATAATGACTGAAGGAATATTGCGAGAATAAAGATGAGAGGAATTATAAAATATTTCAAGCACAGGCTAGTTAATTTACGAGTTTGGTACGAAGCAAACTCGGATCGTAACAAGAAATTGGCTATACAGGTTAAAAGAGACAACCCAAAGAATTTTATCGTTATACTACAAGTTAAAGAAAGAATATATGTGGAAGAATAACAGCTGAATGCAGACGTTTGTGTGTCTGTAGATGTGTTTGTTCAAATGAATGCTCACTCGCTAACATCTATCAACCTAATGCATCATTAGGCACAGTGCCACCACTACATTGCATAAAGAGATACAGGTGTATGAGAACTTCCTTCTAATAAGTTGTTTGCATAACCTAGAAAGGAATTCGGCAATAG
This sequence comes from Typopeltis vanoorti, assembly GCF_054136105.1. Taxonomy (NCBI): domain Eukaryota; kingdom Metazoa; phylum Arthropoda; class Arachnida; order Uropygi; family Thelyphonidae; genus Typopeltis; species Typopeltis vanoorti. The sequence continues at coordinate 25,699,321 of NC_143574.1, read as the reverse complement.
GGACCGATTGTATATCAGCAGGGATGACAAAGGAATGGTCAGCTGAACTGGTCGTATAATTTCAGCCTCGGCTAGGAAAGATCAGACATGGAAAGAATACATAACAGTCCGGTTGTACACAGTAGTGAAAAAACTGATGTCCCTAACTACTGACCTATCAGTATATCTGGGGTGATGTTAAAGATTTTAAAGAATATGGTAAGAATTCGTACACAGAAATGGGTTGACAGACAAGCTTGACTTTGCAAGGAACATCACAGTTACTAAACAGAGATCATGTCTGAGCAATATGCTCATATTTTATAATAATGTTTACGGCTCAGCTGGATGAAGGAAATGGATACACTGTTACTCTTGGAAGTCGCGGGCAGTAAGGCATCGAAGTCCTGTTAATTTGTGGAGAGGATAGGAGGACGAGGGTATGTCGATAACAACATGCCTTGCATTGTTGTACCTAACAGTGCAAGGCGCGGCGGATTGATTCCTTTGAGTATTTTTTCCTGATATACCAGTAGAGCCAAGTTAAACGGTGGCCTAAACGAACATTGTGGCCATCCAAATAACCCAAGCCACGTTGACAATTTATGCTGGCTCCTGTGTGTGTGTGTGTGTGTGTGTGTGTGTGTGTGTGTGTGTGTGTGTGTGTGTGTGTGTGTGTGTGTGTGTGTGTGTGTGTGTGTGATGATACTTCCAACAGGAGGGCACATAGTGTTACGCATACCACACACACACACACACAAGTTGAATTCAAGATTTGTTATAGTAACATTAAAGTGACTTTACTTTAATAAATTGGTCCCCTCAGTTACCGGATCTCAGTTCCCTGAGTATCTTTGATATGTCATGAAACGTTACAAAGATTCACTGTCGGCCATTTGCTAGAACTGCAAAAATCCAACATTTCGGGAATCTCCCGGAGAAGGTGCCATAGTGCAGCGATGCTGCTCTGAAAACTTATGTTGGCTCAGCACACCTGTTAGGAGGATAAGTAGCACAGCAAAAACTGGCCACTCATTATACAAGGAGCTTGAAATCAAAGTAAAATTTCTGAAGAAAGAGAGAGAGAGAGAGAGAGAGAGAGAGCTCTGTACTCTCATACCAAGTGAAATCATATTCTAAGAAATAACAGTTACAACCAATTGTTAGTAAACAGAGCCTTACTTATGCACAGGCGCAAGAGGCTCTAGTGGGTCCCCGAAAAATTAAGGCCAATTTAAGGGACCAAAACAATGAGGAGGGGGTTCCAGGAGCACTCTAAACCCTCGGGCCCAACCAGCCTTGGAAAAAGTGTTGTTCGTGGGCAGTGAGGATTTAGTCAAATCTATCAGGCTAATTCACTTGATAATAAAATGTATCAAGCGTGGTATAATCATTATAAAGAAAGTGGTTAAGAAAAGCAAGTTTGTAAAACGTTGTAATATTTACGTAATATTGATAATCTCGGGTGGAAGGAGGGGGAAATAGTTCCACTGCATAAAAGAGTTTGCTGTTGTAAATTACCAACCGATTAGCATATCAGGAGTCGTTGTCAAGGTCTTGGAGAAATTAGTCAAGAGAAAAATACAGGATTCGATAGATGAAAATGGGATACTGTATGGGGGACAGCATGGTTTTGTGAAGGGTAGATCATGCCTCAGTAAATTGCTGACGTTTTATCACACAGTGACGGCTGAACTAGATAAGGTAAGGGTTTAGAGTGATTCTACTAGACCTTGCTAAGGCCTTTGACAGGATACCACATGGAACTCTAATCAGTAAACTGTAGCATATGTGGATGGATATAGGGTTGGTGAGATAGATAGGAGGGTGGTTGATGGAGAGATATCAGAGAGTGGTTTATTCAGGAGTAGAGTCCAAAAGACGGCCTGTGACTAGTGGTGTGCTGCAGGGTTCTGTTTTTGGACCACTGCTGTTCAATCTGTTCATTAACGATATAGGAAAGGATCTGAGAGGAAGTGTTTATTTTGTTTGCTGATGATGCAAAGTTGGGTAGAGCAATAGTGAGTGCACAGGATGTGAACAGTTTGCAGGATGATTTGGATAGTTTGGAGGACTGGGCTAAGGAGAATGGATGTCAATTTAATGTGACAAATGTAAGGTTATGCATTTTGGGATGAAAAGATTAGCAGCAGTATATCACATTGGTGGAACTGTGCTCCAGGAGATTGACGAGGCCAGGGATTTGGGAGTGTTGGTGGATAGGCTGTTGAAGTTTAGGGGACACATCTCAAAAGTGGCTAAATCAGCTCATCAAATCACTTAGTTGCTGAAAACACTTTAACAAGCAGGGACAAACGGGTTATTGTTCCTCTGTATCGAGCCTTGATAAGACCCCATCTAGACTACTGTGCTCAGATATGGGTGCCAGGGTTTCTTCTTGATGGGGAGGCGGTGGAGAGGATCCAGAGACGAATGACCAAGATGATAGCAGGTCTATGGAATGAACCTTATGAGAACAGGTTGAAGATTTGTGGGTTGCAGAAATTGGTTGATAGGCGGAAAAGGGGTGATATGATTGAGACATTCAAATTACTGAAGGGTTTCTATAAGATTAATTTGAATGTCTCAATCATAGGGCCTCCCACCACTGGTGGTGGGAGGACTAGGGGCCATACATGGAAGCTGGGCAAGAGTGTGGTTAGCAAGGTATTAGAGCTAGCTTTTTACTTGGAGAGTGGTGAATGAGTGGAATAAGCTGCCAGAGTCTGTTGTGGGTGCCATGACTGTAAATGAGTTCAAGGCAAAGTATGATAGATATTGTGTGAATATCGAATAGTTGTTCTTGACATGATGTTAGGGCCTCCCTCGATGAGTCTATGGACTCCTCGAGGGAGGCCCTAACATCCCGTAATAATAATAATTTATCAAATAAGTGGATGGGTAGAAAAGGAACAATTTCTTGATCACTTTGTAGTCACATCATTACACGCTTAGTTTAAAGTTAAAGTGAAGCCTAGTTCTCTTTGCCGCATATACATATATAAACATTTCTTTTAGGGCTTCCGTAAATTTTATCCCACCCCCCATCCCAAGCTGCCTTAATCCGCTCCTGCCGAACAACTGATTCGAAGTTCGATTATCATAAAACGCGCGTTGAGATTTTTGAACTGTTGCCTATCTTGTTTAAAACGGGATGGGTGCGCATGCACATCAAACTGCTTCAGTAGCTGAACGAATCTCTTGGGTTAACCATCAACAATTTGGTTGGAAAAATATTTGTACATACACACGCACCTTGGCGTAAAAACAGTTTACCTCTTTTAAGAAAATAAACAGCTTTAATTATTCGTTTTACAGTTTTATAGATTGTAATAGAAAAGTCACAACCATTAATTAACAATGCATTTTCAGGTTCTAATATTTATTTACAAATGGATATGAAGAAAAAACAGAGACTAAAGGAAAATATTAGACACATCAGCAAAAATAGGATGTTCTCATAAGCCAGATATACTTACATCGTACATATAATGTTATCATTAGGCATGGCAATGATAAATTAAAACTAATGTTAATTGCATGTTGATTTTATATATAATATTATCATGTGACTAATCGTATTTTGCCAAATTAAAGAACTGGGAAGTGTATGCGTGTCGATGGATTAGGTATGTATGTATGTATATGTTCACATATGTGCGTATATACGTACTCGCGCGAGCAAGAGAGACAGAAAGATTTATCATACAGTCATTTTGAACACAATAACAATACACAAAATGATTCTGAAAATATTTTTTTGTGTTAGTGGGGGTAAAATGATTGTAAGAAGCTACGCACGCGTATTGCACACATACAGGTATAGCGAAACTTTACCTGGTAACGTAGACGGTTGTATCCATGAGCTGCCACTGTGCGATCCATAGAGTAGTGCAGTTACCGACAATTTCGGCCTCTCCTTTTTGTGCATAGTGATATTTTGATGTATTCCTACATATACATATGTATATCGATAACGTGGCAATGGTGTCAGCTGCTCCGTAAACTGAACCCCATTAGGCTTGCACCGTTTGGTCTGATGGCAGAGAAGCCCGAAATGGCAGTGTTCAAAGAAGACAGTTAAAATGTAGCACGTATCAAGCTACAACGTGTATTTCGTAATAAACAATCAAGAATCATGCAATATGCAAATGCATTGATACGTCTTCTCTAGCAAAAGGGGTATGTGTACGGGGAAAAAAATGGCAGTGCTAACTACGAGCCACAACCGCTGGCGATTAGATTAATAATAACCAGCATAAGGATCCTTACAGATCCACGATTTACTGTGGTTCAGTTGTTTTATGTATGCATAGTAGAATCCAATGGGCAACACGTTCCCACAATCAGCAAAACGAAGTACCCTTCCCATCTCCACATATCGATGATTTTTTTTGCTGTTCAAGCAAGCGTATGTATCCGAGAAAGAGAAATTCCCATCAACAAAACAAGAGGAGATTTGAAAGGCAGTTGAAATGTCATCTCTTCTGACGAGAACTTCAAAAAACAAGGAAGATTAGGACGGAAGCGGTTCATAGGGTGGTGATCTTTAAAACTGTACTCGAATAAGTGTTCATTTCTCCTCTTTTTTTTTTTTTTTAATTTTCGTAGAACTCAGGATTTAGCGTTTAGGCGCAATAATGAATGTATCCTTGGCAAATCTCATTTATTATTCTAAAAACAGATACAGGCACTGAGAAGAAAGGCAGTTATCATTCCACTACTGCACTTAAAAGAGTCCACCTAGCTATGAAGGAAGACGATGGAAAAACACCACAAAGAACCGCTAGTTCTCTTCGCTAACTGCAATTCAGGCGAAAGATCAGCGAGTGAGTGGCAGTAGACACGCAGCAGACCGCAGTTACCGCAATCATAGTCGGCACCACTTCACGAGCAGCATCAGTGACTGGTTGGTGGAACAGCGGACAGTCGAATGGAGTGTGCGAGGGTGCGCACGTCTCTAGCAACATCAGCTTGTAACCCCCGGACGACGCATATGAAGGTCTCATGAAGGAAGGAAAGCACTTTGGGTGCAAGGACAACCGTAGATGTATAGCGACCTCTTGCATTAATGGAAATACCGCACTGAATGAAATATTAAAGAACGTATAACGCGCATTATTCGAAGAGTAATTCGAATTTTAATAAAATTTCATAAATGCTGAAAAATACGATCGAATCCTATTAAAGCACAGAAAGTAAAAGAGATTATTCACCTTATATTACTAGAACCTGAAATGCTTTTGATAATGATCCTTTCTGAGAGGGGGGGGATATTTACACCCCCCCCCAGTAAACAGTAGTATACGGGGACAGGTGACACTGGAATGAAAGATGAACAGGGATGAATCTGAGGGGAGAAAATGATAAAGTGAATTTTCAGTTAAATAACAAAAAATAAAGCTGTACGTACGATAGGTACATGATTGTTAGTGAGTGAGACATGCGCACATATATTACTTTTGGAAAAGCTTAACAATCACCACTTAGATCTTTTGTCAGTTCGCTGGACGATTTGTATTGAAGTTTTCTATGTGGAGTTCTTATAAAAATTTGTAGAACCATCTCATGTTTTATTACAATCATTTGCAGGGACGCAAAAAGAACAACCTGTTTTTTATGATTGCATAAAACTCCAATCATAAAAAAATGAAAGAAAAAATGTTTCGTAGTCACATTTCTGTATAGTGTCACGTATATTAACATACCGCAACGAACCTAAAACCTGTTTATAGGTGCAGCTGGAAAAATGTGTAAGCATCTAAAAGAGCCGTTTTATCCATCAAGAAGTGAATTATTTTCTAATTCTTGTGAGACGGAGTCTACTAAAATTCGTACTATGAATCCACAGAAATTTTTTCGAAACATTTCAACTGTTGCGTGAATAAGACCATACGCACGGGCATATGGTTTGTCAAAATTATACAATACTGTACTACAAAATAACTGCGTTTTGGCTACATGGAATATAATATAAAATTAAATCGATCGGCGCATTTTAATTGGCAAAATGATTAACTGATCAGCATTGTGATTGATTAATTCCTTTCCCGCGTAAAATTTTAATAAATTTGATTTTTGAAATTTGCGCTAAAACTATGTAAAAATAAATAAATAATACAAAAATATATAAGAGTATATTTACAACCTTTTGTGGATAGGATGCATATAAAAAAATACAGAGAAACGAGTTGACTAGTCATAAACAAGCTATGACCTTTGATACAGTCGATTTTATATAAACGCATAGGGGTGTGAAGAAATGGAAACATTCTGTGGAGCGATGGGTGAGCTACATATTTTTTTCTGGTTCTGATATGGACTTGCTTCATTAAGGATGATATCTGGAGAACGCAGAGCAAATATTGGACGAGGAAAGGGCGATGATGAGGGGTTGTCTCTTATGGTGCATGGAATCACGGTCACTAGATCCTCCTGATGTCCCGTACTGTGGCAGGTTTACGGAATTGGTACTTTACCATTTGCAGCAAACGCTCCATATCTCAAAATAATGACAGCAACCAAGTTTGAAGATAACAAAATCGGAACCAACAGTGAGCCTAAATCGGAACGTTCCAGTATCCAACAGTGAGCCTCAACTTGAACCTATAACACGCATAGAATGATATGGATTATAATTATGGCAATTATGGCCATGGTGCCTCTTCATTAGTGATGCTTTGGAGGCGTGAATCACAATATTATCAACTTATTTCCAGAAATTAGTAGAAAATCTTCTACCAAGCAATAAAGCAGGATCTGAGGCGAAAGGTGGGATTACATGCTATTGATTTCTGTTAATAAAGATATGTTTTGTTTAGGTACGCACTTGTCTCGAGACTTTGGAACAATGTAATGTCAAATGTAAATGAAAAATGATCTTTCTCATAGTTTCATCTCGTTAGGATGTGCAGGTGCGAAGTTCCCCTGTGTGGAAAAACAGACAAATCCTGTCTCAGACCAGACGTAATCGAATTAAAGAGAGAGAGAGTAAAATTTTTATTTATTTTCATCTAATTTATTTAGCCGAGTGGGGAAAACGAACAAGTTGGAAGGTTCGTGGCTTATTCCTGTGTAAATAAGGAACTTTTTCTGTAAGCGCATTCTTAAGATAGTTGTCCTATCTGAAAGGAAAAATAATCTCCATATATACAGTCTTACCCCAGGAACGTATTGTTGTTTGTACAGTGTACCAATACCGCAGCATTAGGACACCTACCTTCATGGTAGTTAGTTCGTATAAGATGAAAAAACAAGTAGAATAACATCATACTTAAGTGCTCCATAACTTATAGTAAACTGCTACTAAGAAGGATTACGCTCCAGATTGCTTATACGTCATGATAATATTTAATCCCAATACTACTCATCTCAACCTGTTTGAACTATTCTCAAATATGCTAAGGATAGCTGTAATTATAAATTATAATTATGATTTTCTTCAGAATCGGCCACTAAGTGGAATATTTGTTTTATGCACTTTTAGGTGGCCATAGAATCTAGATGGTCTCAAATAATGTATCAGAATATTATCTTCATTTGTTCGTTCCAAGACGGTCGTTAAGAAGTTTAATTTCTTAATATTGTGACGTATCTTTAGATGCTCGGTACAAGTATGATTTCATAATAATAGGTTGACTTACCTATAATAATCTATTCTGTTCTGAACTACGATTGTTCACCTCTTAAAATAGGTTATAATACAATTGTCAGTCCACTGAAAGGAGAGAGCTTTAATTTCGTACTTGAATAAATTAGTAGAGGACGTTTTTTTCTTGTACAAATATGATCTGATCTTAAAGCAAATTTTACTAGCTGTATAACACGAGATGTTGCGTAGACTCCATCAATGCTACAGAGAAAATCCATTAACTTTTTTTTTTTAAAGAAGTAACCGAGATCATAGCTTTCAGCCAAACGGAAAATTTCATTGTTTTTTAAAATTATTCCAGGAGTTCGGTTGGACAAATCTGGATGAAATTTGGTATTTACAACTCATATAAATTAATCGCACCATTCTCAGTGACACAAAGGGACAAATTATATTAATTATCAAATTGAAATTTGGTTTCATTCAAACCATTGTTATTTGCAAAACAATTCGAACTGATATAATGAAGATACCACCAGATGGATGAATTAATTTAAATGTGATTCGATTAAAATTAAAATTTCAATTCTATTGAAATCTGTTGAACGATTGTGGTCCAAACAAATCACTTGCAATGGTAAAATTAGGCCTAGCAAATTATATGTTCTAGTGCAGCGCTTCCCAAACTGTGGGCCGCAGCCCCCTTGGGGGCGTTAGTTTTGTTGAGGGAGGCCGTGAAATAAATGAAAACAAATTTAAAAGGTTTTAAGACTAAGTGTGCCATGTCAAACGTGTATGTAAGATGCCAAAAATGTAATATTTGCATTTGATTTTTGCGATATTCGTTGTGTATGTTTTGTATTAAATATAAATACAATAAATATTATAATAATATATGTCTGTATTACGTTTTTTTTTTTCCGATGGGGGCCGTGAAATATTTTAATTTTTCCAAGGGGGCCTTTATATCCATAAGTTTGGGAAGCACTGTTCTAACGTATATTGTTATAAAAAAAATAATAAAATAAAATAAAAAATTGTAGTGTGTCGAATTTTATAGCGTGTTTATGATACGTTAACCTTTTTTTTTTTTTTTTTTTAAATTTACAAAAATACCACCACTCGATAGTTCTTTCAGTCTATGATCTCCAAGACAATAAATGAAATAATCAAAATTCAACGCCAGTTACATGCATAAATAATTATCTATAGGAAAACCTATTTTGTCTGGCAGATCCACTTAGTGCTCAGTTTTCCCTTGCTAAACCAGTTCTAGTAGATAATGACGCAAACTCCCCCCCCCCTTCAAATTACAACACTTTTATGGCAAATCAATTTTTTTTTTTTTTCGCTATGATGGAAGTTTTCTTCCTCCAAACGATTTCGAAATAATGATTAATTCCCTCATGTGTTCATCATAATCACATTCCTGACATGCCCTCATGGAGTGTACAGGATATCATGATAGTACTCAATAAATTACTAACTTCTTATCGACAACCTTCCTCCAAATTAATCTGTTATCTGTCAAGAGTAACATTATTAGAACTTAATCCTATCTCCTAAATCACTTTTTACTGCATTATCTACCTACATCTTGTTCGTCCTCTGGGTCTCTTTTCCTGCCAACCTGGCAGAGAATACTTATTTGGCTAACCTTTCCTCTTCCATTCTGTTTAAGTAACCATACCACCCGAGATCAGCTCTGCTAACACATTCCTGAATGTTAAATATGTCAACTTCTTTCCTAATATTCTCATTTTTAACACGGTAATGCCATTGATGACATCTGTTCACTCCCCTAATCTTCCTCAGAACTTTCATATTTGTGGCCTGCAAAATTTGATCAAGTTCTATTTCACACCCAGCTCTCCTTGTCTTGTATACAACTAATTTAGTGTTGTTTTGAATAATTCCTCGCATATTCCGTATACATTTATTCAGTTGACTCCCTACCGTAGCAGTTTTGTAATTTTGTTGTATATTTCCATATCTAATTTGCCATCTTCACAATTGTGCATAAATAGTTGAAATGTTTTACTTGTTCTTTGGTTGTCCATTCAGAATGCAGTCGATGTTTTTAGTATTTCTGCCTATTTTCATTGTCTCTGTCTTTTTATTGCTGATTTTCATACCAAATTTATCACAGAAGCCTGTAGACTTATACTAAATTTATTTAGGAGTATAACATTATCTGCATAAGTTAAAGAGCTGGGATTAACAACTCCAATTTTAACATCCGTTCCAGTTACCGTATATAGTGTCAATGTCCCATTGACACCATATACGGTAACTGTAGCGTTTTGAACAGCTTTTTGCTTGGCACCTTGTAATATGCCTTTTTGAGATTTACGAAACTTAAATAGAAATCCTTGTTACATTCCCGAGATTTTTCAACAGTTGTCTCAAATTCAAAATCTGATCCTGACAATCTCTATAAAGCATGAACCAAGCTCGTTCTTCTCCATGCTTTCTTTCCTCAAATTTGTTTAGCATCTTCTCAAGTATAAACCATAAATCTTACCAAGATCATTCAGTAGGGAAATTTCTCTGTAAATTTCACATTTAGTATTATTTTCCTTTTTTAACCACCTTACGGGCCATTATGGATCAAATACGCATCCTCGTACGCTTCGGATCCATCATATATTTCAATGTAATATCAAAGGTATTACAATTTTAATAGGCACTTCGCATCCATCGTAACTTGGACGTATTTATACGTTCTGGCCAGTAGCGTGGTTAATAGATGGGTACTATGAGAGCTCCAGGGGCGAATGCTGGTCTTGAAATTCACGCTTGCTCTCATTATCATTCAGGAGTGAGAGGTGTGATTGAAGTCTGATTAGCGGAATAATGAATCACTGACCATTTAAAACTATATATTTAGAAATTTATGTACATTTAATCATACAAATACAACATTTATTTTACAAATGATATTCTATATTTTTCAATTTAGCTACTTGAATACAAATTCTACCCTACGGTTCTTCTTTATGAACTGGTCAATAACATCGTCATAAAAAGTTGGTTGTGACTTAATTTTCCCAAGCAACACGCACACTTTGTAAAGGCTGGCTGAGGCTCACTGGCTAGAGCTACGTCGACTGCGTATGGCCTGTGTTTAAGATGACGTGAAGGGAGCGGAAATGGCTGTGCGCGCGCATGAAATCACAGTACTGCAGCGAGGACCTGGAAGATCCGACAACCGAGCAAGCCAAGGTAGCTTTGATTAGACGAGCAAGCATCGGCCTTCGATACACAATGCAAAGCTCAATTATCGACGTCTTCTGTCTACAAAAATAAAAGCCTAAATGGAATGCTTATAAATGCATGCATTTATTAACAAATAAATAGTACTTCTTTCTCAAGTAATGAGCTTGCGCAGCAAGCGTGGAGAATTCGCCTCAGACCATTTTGGAACAAGAACTTGAACCATAAAATCCACTTTCTTATCTCCACTTGATATAACTCAACTTACGGAAAAAATTAATAATTAACTACTACTTCGTTTTCGATTTCCATTTCCTTCGTCTAAGGTTTATGAAATATTAGCCAAGCCGATGACTTGGCTAATACTTTTGGCTTTTTTAAATTTACAAGTCCGATTTGTAAGAGTTCCTTTCATACTTGCTTCGTTTTCTTGCTTCGCCATTCTATGCATGAGACTGTCAGATTCTCAGTTTCTTCCAGTGTGTCATATCATGGCGATACAATAAAACACATAAAAGATACTAAAATCTTTATGAAACCTACATTCTACTAGAAAACTGTTAAATTTTACAGAAATAAGACCATCAGTCTTTCTCAGTTCATGGAGCTAAATTTGCTAAACCACGTAAACACGTTTCAGTTTGATTCAGTATACATACATAACCAGCAGGCTGCAGGTTCATATCCAGCCATGCCCATTGCGCATTCGAACCCGAAGACCATCGTCCCGCTCACTGGCGCTCTGAAGTGCTAAGCTGGGGGGGGACCCTACTGCCCGCGCCCAAGACCAGCTAACTTGGCTATGGCTGAGGAAGATCCTTAAGCTCCTCACGTCTCTGACGGGAATCGAACCAAGGACACTCCTTCCCCAGGCATATGGTTACGAAGCGCACAGCTACTAGGCTAACTGCGCAGACGAGTTTTTATTTAAACACACTACTTTTTCCTCTTGGATTCTAATGATAGTTCTAACAGAGACATCCCATTCCACTGAAATACACTATTTTTCCTATTCTACCTGCTTGTATCCTTTGAACGCTGAAATTAGCACAGAAACATGGCTGAAAGTTTTGTTCTAAGAAAAAAAAAAATAAACTTAAGGAAGTCCACCGTTGTAATTTTTTTTTTATATCCTCAGCTTACACGTTTATTCGTTATCAGATTATAATAACTTTAGGAACCATTTATAGATCATTTCGTAAAGATAGCCTATTCTTTATTCTTACAGGTTAGACATGAATCTGATGTCATTAATTGCATTTTGGGCACTAGCTTAGACAACCCTTTGTGTGTATGTGTGTGAGTAAGAGACAGAAAATATTTGATAAAAAGATAAGGATTCGCTTGGAGTTGAATTTGTAATGTAATTCTTAATGCCTTTTAAGGTGCCTTCCTTTTTGTTTAGTCAAAAAAAACACAAAAAAACTTGCACGTTCTGTCAATATATTCATTTAAGAGTTACGGACGTCTTAAAAACTAAATAAGTAGAGAACATTTACAAATTTGACATCTGGTATTCATTCATCAAGAACTAATTAAAAGCGAACCAAATAGAATTATTGTAGTAATGTGTGATTAGTGGCGGTTCGTGGCTTGAAATCGTGGGTGCTGCAACTTGCGAAATGTACATACAAACTGTAATACAGTGTATACGTGTTTGGATAAAATATCAAAATGATGGTAAAATTAAAAAAAAAAAAATAAATAAACATGAAAAAATATTGTTTATTATCGATAAAATTATTCAGTTTGGTATAATTGAAAATTACTTAAAAATAAAATATATTCTTTTTGTTTTGTTTCATGAAAAAATATTGTTTATTATCGATAAAAGTATACAATTTAGTATAATCTGTGTGTGATATAACCCCAATAATGTTCTAAAATAAAAACTATAACAAATGTTATGTCTTTAATTGTAATGTCCAAATATTTAAAGAGACGGAGTAAACACGATAAGCACTACGAACGCTAATACTGACGCAAATTGCATACAAACAACAGTGGAACTGCGCGACGGACAGTGCCGCATTACGCTAATAGCTCGCATCTCACTATGACGTGATATGCTTGCGCGCGTAGCAATATGACACCGTGGTAAACACAGTGCTGCTAGCGTCTTTCGCCCTCCTAAGTGCTACAAGATGGATTTTTATTATTTTTTTATACAAAATAAGAGAATTGTAGAGGATTGTTGATGATAAAAAATATTACAAGCAAATATAAATAAATGAACAAATATATTTATATATCGAGAAAAATTGGGGGTGCTGCAGTTCCGTAGCGCCTATGCACGAGCCGTGCCTGTGTGTGATATAGTTTAAATGACTTGCAGTTAATTGAAACAGGAAAAACTGAAATAAGCAGATCATCATCATCATGCGTATCAAGGATTTAGGCCTAGCGTGGCCTGTTCCGGTCTTCTTTTTCCTAATGGCTTGTACTTTAAGGCTTGTTTTGGTAATCTTTCTGTTTTCATCCTTTGAACGTGTTCCATCCATTTATGTTTATATTTTTTAATTTTTTCTATTACTGATTCTTGATTTGATTCGTTCATAATATCTTCGTTTCTTTTGTGATCTTGTATGTAGATACTTTACTTTATTGCACGTTCGTACAATTTTCATCAGTATTTGTAGTTTATCTACTTCAACTTAAAAAAAAAAATAATAAAAAGATATCATATAAACAGCATAAGTAAAAAAAAAAAAAAAAAAAACTGTGCTTGTGCAGATTTAGATGTAAACAATTCTAAGCGACAATCTTTTTCACTGATCGATGCTAATATGCAGTAAATAATGAAGTGGTAATAAGAAATTGACACTTATTACAAATTAACAAATTTGTCCAGAACTCCAGATACGCCTCGCCACTCTCCAACACAACTGACATTCTACTTCTGAGCACAAATTATGCTATAACCTCTCGTATGTGAGATTAAATTTACAAAAAGTTAACGGATTAATTATTATTATTGCGTAACACTGGCAAGGACTCATCGTGGGAGGGCACTCTATTACAAGATGTAATAGAGTGCCCTCTGCGATCGGTACACAATGTCGAAGAGCTCAATGTCCCGTTGTTCTTCCAATCGCGCTACAGAGTAGTGAAGTATTATTTATAAGCAAAATTCTTCACTAAAAAAAAAAAAAAAAAAAAAAGTTGCGAAGAGCATACACAAAACCGCGCTTAAAAAAATGGAAAGAAAAGATCTCGGCAATTCAAGTTAGCTTTAGTTTATTTTTAACACTTCATTATGTTGAGATGATTAAATGCTACGAATAAGTATTTGACATTCAAATATGACACAATATTATGGTACTGTGTAGTGTGCGCATGCGTATCACCTTCTCACTGCATCTCTCTTCTGCAGGTTATTATTGTAATATCGGTACACTAGAGCAAATATTTACTTCGTCATATGTCGACCTAATATTGACTACACGGAGATGTCCGATCTACTGTCCATAACTATTTTAATCCGACACGCGAGAATATATTCGAGACATGAGCGCAAGCGCAAGCATTCGACCACCCACAGGCTACAGCCACGAATTGTAATTGTTTAATATATGAGCACGAGGCGCAGTGGTGATCCATTGAATTACCTGTTATGTCTATTTTAGTACTCATTTGTACTGCAGCTTTAGCATGCATTTATGAGCAAACTTGTCTTCTTATGAAATTGATCAAATTCTAAAATTCTGAATTTTAGGAAAAGATTTTAGAATAAATGCATTGTGTGCCATTATTTCCCTTCATTTATTGTAAATGCAATGCCTTGTAATTTATTGTTCAACTGATATTTAAATTTGGAATTGGTGTCAAAGTATATTGTTTTTTTTATACGAATTCAAATTGGGAAATTCTGCAGCGGCTGCAGTAAAAAAACATCAATAAAGCATTCGGTGGAGGAACAACTAATGAGAGATCCACTCGCTGTTGGTTTGCGAAATTTCGCTCAGGAGATTTGAGGCTACAAAACGAACCCCGTGGTCATCGTCCTTCCTCCATTGATTCGAATGAATTAAAGAATTTAATCGAATCAGATCCACGACAAACTGTACGAGAGATCGCCCAGACACTAAATGTACACTCAACTGTTTCACGGCACTTGGCAATAATAGGAAGAGTAAGGAAGCTCGACAAGTGGGTGCCTCACGAACTCACTGATGTGGAAGATTCTTTTAAGAAGTAAAGAAGAAAGGTTCCTGCAGCGAAATGTGACTGTGGATGAGAAGTGGATATTCTACGACAATCGTACACGTTCGTCGCAGTGGTTGGGAGTGAAAGACGCTCCAGGAAGGACTCCAAAGGCACCCATGCATCCAATGACGATGTTGTTTACTGTATGGTGGTCTTCTGCTAGTGTTATTCACTACTCATTCCTTCCACGAGGTGAAACGATAAATGCAGCTCGATATTGTACAGATATGCGGCAAATGCATGACAAATTGTGCCTTAAGCAACCAGCACTTGTGAATAGACATGGAGTCCTATTGCTTCAGAATAATGCCCGACCACATACGTGTCAACCATAAAGCAAATCAACGATTTGGGATACGAAATTGTGCCTCATCCTCCATACTCTCCTGATATTTCCCAACAGATTACCATTTTTTCCGGCACTTGAGCCATTTTTGT
The DNA here is from genome assembly GCF_054136105.1 of Typopeltis vanoorti. Taxonomy (NCBI): domain Eukaryota; kingdom Metazoa; phylum Arthropoda; class Arachnida; order Uropygi; family Thelyphonidae; genus Typopeltis; species Typopeltis vanoorti. The sequence goes on along the minus strand of NC_143574.1, from coordinate 25,683,891 downwards.
TTGTCCAAGAAATGCTTTGCCAACGACGCATCAATTTATCGGGCAGTGGAGGACTTCATCACTTCCAGAGACACTGATTTTTACAAATGTGGTATAAATTACCTTGCCACCCGTTGATAACAATGCATTGATGCTGCTGGAGATTACTTTGAACAGGTATTCTTCTTTTTCAATCGTCCTTAAAATCGACCATTTCATTAGCAACAATCCAATATTTGGCTTGTATTCTGTTTCTCTTTGAAGAGTTTTTTTGTTCCACGCTGATGAGCATTTAGTTTTGATAAGAAATATCCGTTTGCTAATTTTCAATAAATTTAAATACTGTGACATGCTTCACGTTCGATTATTATGTCCCATGTCTGCTATAGCGTTATCTTCGAAAACTCTTAATACTCTGGTTTTACCTCACAGCCTTAATTGCTTAGAATAACGGATACTTTTCTATCTTTATATTTTAGCTCTTCTTGAATTCAACCATTTGCAATAAAATTATATTATGACAATCAAAGGAAAAAAACAAATCAGTATTGAAACGTTTAGTCTCCTTTTTTAACTTATTTGTTTATTAATATTATCACCCTCCCCCCCAAGATGGGAATGCTTGGCCTTGGCTGCTATCTCCAGGTGACACGAAACCAGTTCAACAAGCATGTGTTCAAGTTTTTAGCTTGTAGGAAAATGGTGCATTACCCTACAAGCAGTAGTGGCGTCTTCTCGTTTACATTCAGAGGAAACTGTGTAATCGATGTGGTAACTGGTTGACACTTCTGGCAATGCGCTTATATGATTTTAACGAAACAACCTTGAACTCTTGGGACACTGCTAAATATGCAGAATATGCCTACACTTTTGATTCAAATTTTTGTTATTACGAAAAGAAGTTTTTATACAGTTAATTGAAGATATTTTTAACATATTTATTATTTTCAGACACAAGACAGCACGTATTTGATAAAATGCGGATACATACTAAGGCAAGTGATGGGAAGTTACTAGCCTCTATATACAAGTATTCTATATTCTATATACTCTATATTCGTGTATATATATATATATACAGTATATATACGAATCCAATATAAACTTTATTGGAAGTTAAAGTAGACATCTTTCACTACTTTTCTACATAATTCTCGCCATTGTTCAGGCACTTATCTTAACGGGGCACCGAGAGTTCTATACCTTCGTCGTAGAAGGTTGCCGCCTGTGGCAAACCACATATTGACTGCTTCTTTGACCTCTTCGTCGTCGTCTTGAAACCGTCGGCCACCAAGGAAAGATTTCAGATGTTTGAGCAGGTGAAAGTCGCTTGGCGTGAGGTCAGGACTATATGGGGGATGATGGAATTGTTATCAGCCGAAGGTCTTTCCCATCTTCGTACCATTGAATCACTCATTGGGTGTTCTCCATAAACCTCAATAATTTGCCGATGAATTTCAGCTGCTTTAACGTTCATAGCATTCAAGAAACGGATAACTGACCTACTTTCACAAGCGGCGGACGATTCGATTTTCTTAGACATTATAAACACACACACACACACCAAGAAGTGTACGCACTGCGAGAATGTCCGAAAATGGCACCGATGCCTTGTTGCTAAGGGATCAACTCAGTATGCATGCGCACCATTGCGATCGCAGCGCTGCAGTTAAAATATTTTAAAACGGAACTTACTTTCTGGACGTCCCTCGTGTATATATATATATATATATATATATATATATGTTAAAGAAGCCAAGCTATTTTAAACCTGGTTTTACTCCATTTCCCAAGTAAGCAAACAGACAAACTCAAGTTTGTGCCTGCACGTAGTGCAAGTCTAAGTGACCCGTAAAGTAGTATAAGTCTAGGGAACTCGTGGTAAAGGTGGAATAAGCTCTGATCACTATTCTTAATATTTACCTTAATGCAAAGCCCATATTCTTGAGGAGATGTATGATGCTATGCATTAAAGGCCACTACCCAGACCGGTTTGGACCTTTATTGAGGTCTCATCAGTGGGAGCCAGGCATGAGATCTCAATAAAGTTCGAAACCGGTCTGGGTAGTGATCCCTTGCCTTTAATGCATAGCATCATACATCTCCTCAAGAATATGGGCTTTACATTAAGGTAAATATTAAGAATAGTGATCAGAGCTTATTCCACATTTACCACGAGTTGCCTAAACTTGCACTACTTTACGGGTCACTTAGACTTGCACTACGTGCAGGGTAAACTTCACTTGTTTGTCTGTTTGCTTACTTGGGAAATGGAGTAAAACCAGGTTTAAAATAGTTTGGTATCTTTAACATATATTATACCAAAGGTAAAAAACTTTCTATATATATATATACAGGATGTTCGGGATAAATTTGACATATTTATAATTAATTATATTTTTCCGTAAGTTACATGTATTAACACACACTTCTCTTCATTTAAAAGTTTGGACCCTTCTTCATTCATATACAAGATGTCAGAAAGGATGGATAGCTGGAACCCACCTGAATCATGGAAGAGAATAACTTGTATCATGATGATTCGTGCCCGCCATCAAAATAAGGATATTACGACTGCTGCCCAATGCTCCCTGAATACAGTAAAAACAATCAGGCATGAACTAGAGACTTGCAATGGTGACTACGAGGATGTAGCAAGCAGAAAGATCCCTAGCAGACGATCTGATTGCGTTCGTACAGCAGAATTCCTCGCAAATCCGCAGGAACAGGTGTTGAAGAACCCTGGCATTGGAATTCGGGCTTTGTTCGTCGAGTTGCTAACTGTAGTCAAGCCCTGGATAACAAGGGTAGCCAATGGTAGGCCGTATGTATGGCAGCAGGATTCGGCCCCTTGCCACACCTCTGGGAAAAGTCAAAAATGGTTGTCTGAAAATTTCTACGACTTCACCAGTCCAAATGTTTGGCCTCCAAACTCCCCAGACCTTAACCCCATGGATTATTTTGTATGGGGCGCAGTTGAAAAAGACACCAATCGCACTTCCAGTAATACAAAAGCCCAGTTAATGGATAAAATTAAAACAGTTTTTGCGGCCCTTCCCAGGGAGACTGTAGCATCAGCTTGTTCGAGGTTCCGAAGCAGAATTGAAGCTGTGATCGATGCTAATGGTGGTTATTTTGAGTAAATCTTGTTGACAGTATTGTAATTAACTCTGCCCGTAATGTTTTTTTGTCAATTCATTAAATTTAATAGATACAAAGAAGATTTTCTTTTTCCTTACGAAACTGTCAAATTTATCCCGAACACCCTGTATATATGTGTGTGTGCGTGTGTGTGTGTTATATTTATTGATTACATTACAATGAAATAAAAAAAAGAAGATATGGTACTACAGAAAGTAAGTTCCGTTTTTAAATATTTCACTGCAGCGCTGCGATCGCAATAATGCACATGCGTGTTGAATTTGCTGATCCCTTAGCAACAAGGCGTTAGTGCCATTTGCAATAAAATTATCATCATCATCGAATTCCTGACATGTACCCTCAAGGGGTGTACAGGATATGATAGTACTACATGAAAAATTTACATCATTACTAACTTCCTATCTACAATTTTTCTCCAAATCAGCCTGGTACTTGTTAAGACTCCAATATTATCAGATCTTATATTTCTATCGTCTAAAGCACTTTGTACAGTATCAATCTACCTCTACCTTGGTCTTCCTCTGGGTCGTTTTCCGGCCAACCTGACAGAGAACACTTGGTTTGCTAATCTTTTCTCGCCCATTCTGTTTAAGTGACCATACCACCTGAGATTAGCTCTGCTAACGCATTCCTGGATGTTGACAATGTCAAGTTTTTTCATAATATCCTCGTTTTTAATATGAAATTGCCATTGATGCCATCTGTTCTCGCCTATAATCTTTCTCAGGACTGTCATATCTGCGGTCTCTAGTCTTTAGTCAAGTATTTTACTTCTGACCCAGCTCTCAGATCCATAAGTTAAAACTGGTTTGAACACTGTCTTGTATACAGCTAATTTAGTGTTCCGACTAATTTCTTTCTTATTCCATATGAATTTATTCAATTGACTTCCCACCATACCAGCTTTGTTGATTCTGTTGTCTATTTCCATATTTAATTTACCATCTTCAGTAAAAATCGTGCCTAAGTAGCTGAAATGTTTTACTTGTTCCACAGGTTCCCCGTTCACAACACAGTTGACATTTTCAACAACTCTATCTATTTTCATTGTCTTTTTAATGCTGAAATTCATACCATATCTATTACAACAGTTATTCAATTTAGTCAGGAAATCTTGCAAACTTGTAGCGAATTTATTCAGAAGTATAACATCGTCCGCATAAAGCAAAGAGCTGACATTAACATATTCAATTCTGATATCATGTTTAATACAACTTTCCTTCATAATATAATCCATATAGATAACGAATAACAGAGGAGATAATGTACATCCTTGTCTCACACCAGAATTAACATTAAACCATCTTCCTGTACTTCCTTCAATTCTAACTGCCAACTTACAACTCAAATACAGACTAAGTATTGCTTGATATAATGCCCCACTGACGCCATATAACTGCAGCGTATTGAATAGCTTCTCTCTTGGCACCTTGTCATATGCCTTTTTCAGATAGACAAAACATAAATACAGATCTTTGTTATATTCCCATGCTTTCTCAACTATTTGTCGTAAAGTGAAGATCTGATCCTGACAGCCTCTATTTGGCCTGAATCCAGCTTGTTCTTCACCAAGCTTTTCCTGCATAGATCTTGCCAGGAACACTCAGTAGGGAAATACCTCTGTAATTCTCACATTCAGTTTTATTTCCCTTTTTATATATGGGTATTATGAGAGCTCTACTCCAATCATCGGGAATTCGTCCCTCTGTCCAGGCCTTCTGAACTATGCAGTGCAGCCACTGCAAGACTTTTATACCACCCTACGGTAGCATTTCTGGTCGAATATCATCTACTCCTGCTGCCTTTCCACATTTTAAGCCTTTGATGGTTTTTTCTACTTCAAGTATGGATGTGTATTCCTGACTGTATGCCTGTTGAGTGTTTTTTTTTAACACTGTACTATCACTGCTTGTTTCATTTAGCAATTTTTCGAAGTAATTACTCCATACTTCAAGGATATCTTTTTTCTCCTGTTTTCATATCACCTTTATCATCTCTAATTCCTTTTACAGCACTCTTTCCTCCATTTTTAAGCTTCTTCAACAACCTCCAGAATATTTTACCATCTTCTTGATATTTATTTTCTATGTTCTTGCCAAAGTCCTCCCATGACTTTTGTTTAGCTTGTTTTACACAGTGTTTCGCTTTCTTACATTTGTTTCTATATTCTCTAAGAGCACAAGCTGACTTATTTGCCAGGAACTTTTGATATGCTTTCTTCTTTTCCTTCACTGCCTGTTTTACTTCCTGTCCACCATGGAGTTCTGATTTTTCTATCCTTGCAGAAAACCTCACCACATGCCTCTCTAGCTGAGTCAATCAGGGTTTTCTTCTAGGCTTGCCACTGAATCTCCAAGGTTTGGTTCCTGTTCTCAAACTCTTTCATTTTTTCTTCAGTAATCTTTGTGTATTTTAGTCTACAGTTCACATCTGAGAGTTGCTGAACTTTTATAAAATTATACTTTTATATAAAGTATAATAATGATTATACTTTTATGTCCACTTTATTATATGATAATTATATAAATTATTAAATAGACACCACCGACTAGATATTTAATTATGTGATATTAAACAAACCCTTCTTGTGTAGAATCTACTGAACGATGCAACGTGCGCAAACCAGATGATTTGTGAGTAACAGAGAACGAAACTGAAACACGTTTTTTTTAAAGATGCTGGTGGAGTGAGCGCGGGATATGCCCCTTATTCAAGGACAGAAAAGGTATGGGCTTATTTTGTCATATTCGCGTAACTTTTTGCGTTAATTGTTTAATGTTAAGTTGCATCCAGCTTTTTTTTTCTCAATACTGATTTTATATGTAAAAATATATTTAAAGTTTACTATGAAAAATTTCAATTTCAATATGAAGTGGATTGGTTTGGAAGTATCTACAGGTTGGACATACTTGCTCTAAACCATTATGTAATATGAATATGACAGAGTGCAATTGTTCCAGTACTGTACTTAATTAAATCAAAGCCAAAAACAGGTCTGAATTTAATAAAACGATTTATAATTATGTCACTCTCATCGGAACTTTAATAAAAATTCGACGAGAGCGCCAAAAATTATAATTTGCTTTATTAAATTCAGACCTGTTTTGGGGTTTGATTTAATTATTCCATCACAATCGGTACAGTACAACTGAAATGACAAATTAAATTCCTTCCCAATCAATGTTGAATTATTAATTAGAATAATAATGTTAGTAATGAATGTCACTACACAAGAACGCGCTTTGAAAATGCACCATTTTAAGATTGTTGAAGATAATTCCTTACTTGTTAGCTTATGCACTGTAGACAAATAATTTGGTTTTTCCTAGTTTGGTACTAAAAAGTGTACTAAACCGATTTAAACCAAAACTTGAATTTAAAAATGTATGTATCCTAAACAGTAAATTTTCATTAAATTCTTTCAAACCAGAGGACTTTATTTCTTCATAAATGTTTCGCTAAACTTTCCCCTTCGTTTCTTTCAACTGAAACAAAAATTATACTCCCGACAAGTTCTTGTTTGGATTACAAATACAGTACTTAATATCAATACAATCCATCTAGCCAAAGCAGAGGAATATAATACATGGGTAGCGTATGTACAGACGAAAAAAAAAAAAAACGAATATAAATAGGGAGTTATGTATTTTACGTACCACATCTAAAATTATCGATATGAATATAAATGCCAATAAAGGACCTCGCAAAAATCAGTGTCATTTTTTTTGCCAGAAATAAATTTAGATATTTTTAAGCGGAAAATAGATAAACTGTAAATTTTAATGTAGGAAATAAATTTTCTCGCACCACTATAAATAAGGAACTTGTGAAGATGTTTTTACTGATACGTCGTGTAAATTAAAATCTGCAGTAACTTTTGGCGTTTTTCTTTAAATAACTAAAATGAATCTGCTAAAGCCTTTTATTCTTCAAAGAGAGTATGCTGGGCTATTTTAGCACTAAGTTTTGGAAATCAGTAGGCAGCCACTTCCACCCTTAGCCATCATGAATAGCTGAGCCCAAGTATATGGCAGACAACTTATTTTTTATGAAGTTTTTTTCGGTCCTTATGTACACAACTATCAAGGCAGACCCATAACGAGTCAATAAAAGTTATGCTATCCAATAGACGTTTGAATAGGTTTTTTGAAAACCCTAATCTCAAAATTCGATGCACAAGACTTCGAATTATACTTGATACACATACAAATGTTTACAGCCGATCAACATGTTTCCACGATGCCAAATGACATTAAATTAGTCATCTAATATTAGTTATCTGATTCAGTCATTGCATTGACTGAATGGCCTGGACTTAGATTAGGTGACTAATGCCACTAGATCCATTTATTACATTTGTAGAGTGTGTTCTACATACAGCGAACATAGCTATTTGCTGATGATGCAAAGATAGGTAGGGTAATCAGGATTGCTGCTGATATGCAGTAATGATTTGAATAGGCTGGAATTGTGGGCATAGGAAAATGGATGACAGTTTAATGTCAGTGTAAAGTTCATACACTTTGGCCTGATTAGATATTCAATGTCGTATTATACTGGGATTATGCTAGAAGAAACTGATCAGGCTAGGAATCTTGTAGCGTAAGTGGATAGCAAGTTGAAGTTCAGGGGCCATGTAGCAAAGATTGGAAATACAACTCAAAAGATATCTACAATGCTGAAATCAACGTTCGCATGTAAAAAAAAAGAATGTCATTTTGCCTCTTTACAAGACCTTGATAAGACTTTACTTGATCTATTGTGCGCAGGTCTGGTCTCCGGGTTTCCGTTGTGATTCTGATATGTTGGAGAGAGTACAAAGGAGAGTGTTAAAAATGATATCAGGATTGTGGAATACTGATTATGAAGACAGATTGAGAAATTTTCGACTGCAGACACTAGCAAACAGGAGAAAGAGGGGATGATATAATTAAGACGTACAAACTTCTGAGAGGGTCATACAGGATTTCAATTGATGGAATTTTTCATTTTATGGAGAGTAGGGAAAGGACAAGAAGGTATCCTTGGAAGCTGAGAATGAATGCCGCCAAGAAGCGGATGAGGGCTAGATTTTTCTCTCAAAGGGTGGTGGTGATTGGAATTGGATGTGGTGTGGTGTGTGCAAGCAGTGTGAATGAATTCAAGAACAAGTATAAAGCTGGTGCGATGAATCTCTGAAGGTGAATCCCTCTCTCTTAATAATAATAATAATAATTACGATAGAAGATATCTATAAGATTATAATGTAGTTGGACAGGAAGCACGTCAAAACTAATTTTTAAAACTTTCCTCAGTAGGAGCTGGTGGCCTACAGTGAAATATTAGAATGAAAAGTGAAATATTGGATTCTGTTGTGATAATGGCAAATTCATAAAATACAGTAAATATTAGAGTTTATTATTCTTATCTCATTGTAATAACAAATTTCTTCGTTACAAGAATCTCCCATTGCTCTGTTTGTGTGAAGAAAGCATTGAGTAGAATAATAATGATGCAATGACTGTTTGTCATGGATACAAGTAAAATACAAGTATGCTGAAGGTCGTGGGGTTTGACTTTCATGGAGCAGAGCTCGTGTGGCTGTGCAGTAGAGCGTATCTCATTCTGTGATGAATAAGAATACTCCGAATCAGATGACCATGTTTTAGTTAGGCAACATCGAGGTTACTATGATGGCAACAATGTTATAGCTCCACTGACTTCCAAAAACGTAACACTAAACGTTATATGAACCTTACAGACGATTCTGTGCTATATAGATTTTGGCGGTTCTATTAAAATGAGAAATGATGTCATACTGCAATGGCTGTAACAACATGGTCTGAGAAAATGCAAGTCCAAAGGTTAGGGCCCGCACAGCGTCCCGATCTGAACTCTAGCACACGTCCAATTTCACTACAGTAACAAAACTAAATGCTATTTGGTGAAGGAAGGAAGAGGCCATTTTGGAGGGGAGAAATTTCAATTTTTGCAACATAACATACACAGAAACACAGTTATGAATCAGACGTGAAAATGAAACAGGTCTTATAATTAATTATTAACAGCTATAGCGAACGTAATGACTCTTGTGGGATTATATTACTTATAAAATGTATCTGCATTAAAAACGAAGTTTGGAAAGCAAGCGTTGCAAAAATAAATAAATAATAAAATAAAATAAACAAATAAAATAAAAAATACAGCTTGTATGCAAGTCCTATATTATTTTTTTACAAGAAATAATTTCATAATTCACGCCAGTTTTACTGAATGTGAGAATAGATAAGTTAAAGAATACAACGAATAAAAGGATAATAACTATGAATGATTGGATTACATAGCTAGTATTTCCATCTTCTCAAATAACGTCTCGCAAATAATGGAATATTATTTGCGAGACGATGGAAAATTCATCTTCAGCAAATTATTGGCTTATTCCTGAAAAATGGTTTTAATTCTTCCACTCTTAACTGCTTTCAGCATTTGTTTTTGAAGAGATGAAACATTTTTAAATAAAATTGAATGGTTATTATTATAATTATAGTTTGATCGTGACAACGTACGTAGAAGTTAAGTATTACCCTTCTTGCTGTAAAAGAAATATGAGGAAGCAAAAAATTGAATATAAAGGAAGTGAAGCCCTAACGATGAAGAAAGCGTACTCTTAATATTAGTAATAACGCCACTTAATTTCAAAATGAATAAATAAATTATTGTTTATAGTGTTTTCCAATTTCTGAAATTGTAGGTCAAACAGATACTAAGAAAAACCAGTTGGTTTTATTTTTATTACATGTTTGCTATTTCCTTTAACATATTTGATGCATTTATGATATTAAAAATGAATGAGAACAAATCATTTCATTCTTTAAACAGGCGAATTTTAAATAAATGAATGTATACAAAAGAACTCCCAGGAATGAAAACTTTACGGCATTTTCATGGTTTTATGCAACCTTGAAAGTATCATTACTTATATTTAACAAAGTAAAATATAGACCTGTAGTTCAAAATAAATAAATAAATGGTCTTTCCTTTGGTGGTCTAACATTATAGGCACAGAAATGTCTTCAATAAGGCTACACAGGCACGTGACCTTTAATTAAATGATGCTGAAAAAAAAAAATCTTGAAAAGTTTTCCGTGCAGTCAACTTGTAGAACATGATTTATCTTCATATTGAATTGAAGATATCCCGAATCCTAAACAGTTCTTTCTCGACGTAGTTAGCGATTTTTATTAGCTACTTAAGAGACCCAATTATTGTAAAAATCATCGAAAAGGCGCCGGAGTTTTTCTGGTATGCCTTCCCAAGTAACTCGTCGACGTCCAGTGCGGCACAAGTTTAATTGTTAAAAAAAAAAAAATTAAATTAAATTAATTAACCTCTCTTTAAAAAATTAATTAACTGATAGGTAAACAATTCGATGTCGCTGACTTCGAATTTAAAATTATCCAGGTCTATCTGCGGTGTTTCCCATGTCCGCCTTGCGTGATTAACTAATCGTTCCTTAATAGTATCGCCTGGAAACTTTACAGAAATGCAGATTAGCGCATTACAGAGTTCCATTAAAATAGCCTCAAACTTTTGACATAAGTTCGTCAATTACTGTTTATATTTATACATAATAAAAATGCACTTGCAGATACATTGTTGGCAGGAGACTGAATAGGTGAAGAGAACCTATAAATAGTTTCTTGCTTCATATAATCACCACAACTGATCAACTGCAAGATGACAGGACAACTGAAAATTTGGTCATAAGTGAGGCTAACAATAATCTGATTTCTGTATGTTCAGGGTACCACACCTGCAGAAAGCCATTCTCCAGATAGAAGAAGTGTATGGAACGAACATTATATGACTAAAATGCGTTTGGATTTGGTGGAATAACTTTGCTAACTTCAGGACAGCTGTCAAAGAGGATTAGCGAGTAGTTATCATCAGCACCAGAGAGTGGATCACTTATTGTATGGTAGTGATCTCGCACCTACTGATTTGTTTTTCCTTATCAGATATGCATTATACTGTTTTTTGTTTTGTTTTGTTTTCTGGTTAAAGTTGATAGACACAGATTTCTTTTACTCTGGGATCTCATCTCATCTTCCTTTACCTCTTTTACCTTGCGGTATCGAGGGTTTATTAATCATGGGACCTCAAACCGTTCACAGGATAAGGTGGTCACCCCCTACGCGTCGGTGTATCCTATGTCCGTAGTGTTGAGTTCTCAAGGCCGGTTTGCCTGCTTTGCGGGATGAAAAACCCCAGGATAAACTGGGGGAAAAAACCCTACTGTCCACGCCCAAAACTGGCTAACTTGGCTATGGCTGAGGATCCTTCAGCTCCTCACGTCACCGACGAGAATCGAACCTAGGACACTCCTTCCCCAGGCATATGGTTGCGATGCGCACAGCCACTAGGCTAACCGCAAATGCCAAAATGTATTAAACATGCTTGATTATGTGGAAAAGTGGTGATTATATACCAGTGGTGCTCAATCTTTTTTACTACGCAAGCTACTTTTCTATAATAAGTTATTCGGCGATCTACTCTCTTATATAGATCACGTTCCCCCAATCTGATATCTGATTACACACAAATAAACAACTAAAAAAAAAAAAAAATACACAACTAAAAACTTTATTTGTGTATTTAAAAATTTATTTCTCACTTTTAATTATTTTAATACAACAAAAAAAATATTGGAATAAAATATTTATTTCTCTATTTTGAAAAACCAAAAGTTAGAAAAAACAACAGATTGGTTACAAACTCACAAGTTACAGGAAATGCTGGTTGATTAAAAAAAAAAAAAAAAAGTTAATGTGAAATTTGGCATTGTTTGGACCTCGCAATATTTTCATAGTCAAGTTGATATGAAGAAGTGGCCAATCGCAGACAATCATCCAAATGATCATTTGTAATTTGGTTTCTTAATTGATTTTTTACGACGGTCATATTTGAAAAAGCGGATTCTGACAAGAGTGTCGATCCGAAACACGACAGAATGTTTCGCGCAATATCAGTTAATATTGGGAATTTTTCATGTGCATGCTTCCAAATGACTTCATTGTTTATTGATTTTAAACGTAAACTATTCTGAATGTTTATTATCTCAAGTTGTACTTCAGCTTGGTTTATATCAAACAGCCCACTAATTTTATTTAAAATTTCTGTGATGTTCAAGTTTTCTTGAAATGGATTATTGATAAAAGATACAATCGTTTCAGTTTTATTAAAATCTTGAATTTATTTCTTCCTCAACTAATTCTATTTCACGAATAAATTCTTTTAAATCATAGCGAATCATTTCTTGATTTTGTTCAAAAAAATTTAATAAATATGGGAGATGTCTAAATTCGCGGTCATTTATATTTTTATTTAATAAAAGTAAGTTTTGTTGGAAAGTTGTTATTGAACTTAACATGTCAATTAAATTTTTATCTCTACCTTGTAACTCTAAATTTAAATTGCTTAATTTCGTACAGAAATCTACTAAAAATGATAATTGTAACAACCATCTTTCACTCAATTGTGGATAAATATCTCTTTTTCATCAAGAAAAATTTTATATCGTTAATTAATACAAGAAATCTTTCTAAAAATGACTTCTGCTGAGCCGGCGAACATTATTGTACAACAGAAGTTCCCTATCATCATCTGCCTGTAATTTAAATAACCGCCGTTGCAGGGTTTTTCCTTGAACAGAATTTACTATTTTAAATGTAATATCCAAAACATCTTTTGTGTTTAATCTTTCACTACACAGTACTTGTTGGTGAATCAAAACGATGACAAATATCCAGATTTTTTAACGTACAGTGGTACGTTAAAAAATCTGGATATTTGTCATCGTTTTTACATAATGAAATGAAACCTGATTTATTACCTATCATTGCAGGAGCACCATCAGTAGTAATAGACACAAGTTTAAAAAGCGGAAGTTTGTGTTGTTTCACATTCATCAAATGCCGAAAAAATGCCTTCTCCCCTAGTCCTTCGCAATAATGGTATAATTTTCAAAAGTTCTTTACTTGAATAATCTTGAAATACCATGCGAATAAATACCATTAACTGAGCAATATCAGTGAAGTCGTTTGATTCATCAAACTGTAATGAAAACGCAACACACTGGTGAATGTCTGACATTAACCTGGCCTGGAAACTTTTTTCTGGCAATTGGAACTGTTCCTTTCGGCAATTTGAAACCTTGTCTGCGGCCTAGAAGTAGTCTCTCTCTAGCGACGTCTCGAACCGAGAAGCTCCTTTCTGGAAGCGGGAAACTCCTCTCTCAAGCAACGTGGATCCAGGCAGTCTCTGACGGCGACTTTGGACCGGGCGACCTCCTCTCTGACAGCAATTCTGAGACCCCTTCTGCTTGCTTCAGTCCCTTTTTATTAGGCCTCCTCTGAGACCTCGCATGAAGTTTGGCAACCCCCAAAGAATCGACATGAGTCTTTCATTCTTAAGTTTCAAGTTCGGCACGCCTTTTGTTCTCCTCCGCTTTCTTTTGATTGTAAGTTGCCGGCCATCGGAAAGTTGTTTGAACTCTTTCCGACTGACTTCGGAGATGTTTACACTTTGAGCCTGCAAGCCTTTCTCATACAAGTTTCAACAACAATCTTTCTAATGCCGCCATGTACAGCTTCGGCGACAAAAACATTGCCTTTTTTTAACACTAACATATTCTTATTAAAGCACTATATTCAGTTAGCTTCAAAGGAGTTATTTACAAAAACATCTAATACAAACTATACCGAGACAAGCAAAGTTTATTTTTTTACAACATTCACATGGGACTTAAGCTAAGTAAAAAATCGATGTAATGTGCTTTGGAATATTTAATATTTAAGCTATAATCGAGTTTTTACACTTTGCTTATAATCGTATTCACTCGGCTCGCTGTTTGACTTTCACTGACCCAAATTAATTCATTTACCCGGACTTAGAAAATTACTGATTTGACAATTTTAAATAATAAATAAACAATATCAATACACTTAAAGCGAATTAAAAATAATACAAAATAATGATAAATAAAATATTATGTTTTCAGTTTTAATTAAATTTGTAAGTAAGGAGAGATCGACCAAAAATCGCTCCGCTATCGACGGGTTAAACACCCCTGTTATATATCATTGACTTGTGTTATATACGCATGTATGTCAGAATAAAGTTCTTCACATAAGAATACCTGTTACTCATTTTACTTTTTTTTTTTTTTTTTTAAATACAAGCGTACTATACTACAATTACAACAGCAAATATACACCTCCGAATATATATAAAAAATAAAAATAAAAAATAGATGTGTTGAATGATTTGCAATTCAATTCTAATTTATTGCATAGAAAATAATACCAAATATGAATTAGCATCATCTAAATCTGCATACAGTACTTTGTAGATTATATAACCACGTAAACCTATTTGATCACAAAAGAAACGAAGATATTATGAAAGAATTAAACCAAGAACCGGTAATTGAAAAAATTAAAAAATATAAACATAGATGGATGGAACACGTTCAAAGAATGAAAACAGAAAGATTACCAAAACAAGCCTTAAAGTAGAAGCCATTAGGAAAAAGAAAACCAGGACGTCCTCTTAAACGATTCAACGATGACTTCTAAGGCCGGAACAGGCCATACTAGGCCTAAATCCTTGATACGTATAATGATAACCACGTAAACACATAAAAATGTAATATCAATTATAAGAAAATTGTTATTTGAAAACATCCACAAAATTAGAATAATGTTTAACGTGGTTCAAAATATTAGAATATCCAAATTTTTCTGATTGGCTTTGAGCAGAGCATAGAAATAGCATATATTTCAGTAGCTGAGGGACTGACTCGTGTGTGAGGAATCGTTTGCGCGTGGATTCCAGTTAATCATTTGCTAAACATGAGTCGAACAAGTGACATATCGGAAGCTAAGAAGTTTCGTATGGTGTCTCTGCACAAAGAAGGCCAAACTCAACAGTTTATAGCTAAGGAATTGAAATGTTCTCAAGCAGCGTAGAGTATTGAGACAGTATTCTAATAACCAAAGTTTTCAAAATAATCGCTACAATAGCGGTCGAAAGGTAATAATACATAAAGATATGAGAGGAGATTGAAGAATATCGTGAAGAAATATTTGCGGCCTCTGTCATGGTATGGGCGTGTATGACAGCAGAGGATCCAGGTAGGCTGTGTATTGTGTACGAAAGAGTCAATTCCAAAGTGTAAATTCTTGAGCACTTCATGTTACCGGCATCGGAAGATTTATATGATGGTGATTTCCTTTTCAGCAAGATTCAGCTTCTTGCCACACTTTCAAGACCACTACTAGATGGTTCAAAGAAAGACAAATCAATGTAATTCCCTGTCAGGCAAACTCACCTGACAGGGTTAGGAACAGTCATAAAAACTAAGGGGATGCAACAATGTACTAATTATCATGTTTCCTTTTGACTGTAATTTTTGGGCATTTATTTTCGCATTATTCTAATAATTTGAACTACGTTAAAAATTATGTATATTATGTATAAGGTTTCTGTTGTTCGAGAGATAGATTCCGATATTGAGACCACATGTTTATTAAATACGAATAGGATAAATGAAAACCCGACAAGTTTCGTAAGTCGGGTTTTCACTTACATCAGGGGAATTGGTGTATAAAAAAAGTTAAACGCAACTCAAAAAGTTAGTTGCGTTTAACACAACTAATTAGTTGTGAAGTACGTTAAAAATTATTCTAATTTGCGAAAGTTTTCAAATAAGTTTTCTTATTATTTATATTACATTTTTATGTGTTGACATGGTTATAAAATCTACAAAGTAGGTGGATTTAGATGATGCTAATTCATATTTGGTAATATTTATTTTCTATGCAATAAATTAGAATTGCTAATCGTTCAACACATTTTCTTTGATTATTCTATTTTTTTTTTTATTTTATTTGGAGGTGTGTGTTCTTTCTCATCCGTCAAATGACGGGTTGAGTGCCCTGTGTGCAAATTTTTGCCATCTGGTTCTATCTCTGGCCACACACACATATATCACACATAGTAAATGTGAAAGGCATGGTCTAGATTCGTGTTTTTCCAAGTCATGTGCTATTTCTATCTGTCTCTCTCAAAAGCCAATTTGAGAATTTGATCAGCACTTTATCCATAGCCACAATTTGACTGCTTTTCGGACATAAAATGCACTGCTTGGAAAGAAGTTAACGGACACCATAGTGTGAGAAACAAAATGCCATGGCTCCCACCCTAATAAGATGTAAGTTTTTCACTTCGATAACCAGCAATTCTACTGGGCACACTTTCCACACGCATACAATATCAATCAATGGGAATTTTGGACCATTCTTTCTGTAAGCATGTAATGAAGTCCTGGCTCTTGTGGAGCAAATGTCCCACAGATTTTCAATAGGGTTGATCATGGCTCTGAAGGCCAGTTAAGTGCTGTGACTTCGTGACCACAAACCACGCAGTTATTTGTCTTGCTGAAAGAGAAACGCCACAAAGCAGGAAGCATTGCATTGTCCTAAATGTTCAGATACCTCTCAGAGATTGTGTTCGTGGCACCACAAACAGGAGCATACCGCCACCTCCGAATTTCATAGTTCGGGTTATGCACTCTGGTAGGAGACGTTCACCTGCTTGGTAGAAGATGTAGTGTGATTCGTCACTCCATAACACAGCTTTCCAAGTTTTCAGGTTCCACTGTACACGCTTTTCGTACTACTGAAGACGATGCTGAATGTTGGTTCAGGTAATGTGGTGCTTGCATATTGTGGTCCTACCATGGAAACTCCTGTTAGCCTCTGTTTTTAATGTTTTTGTACAGATTCGTGCTCGTGTTCCAGTAGATGCCCGGAACTCCGTATTCAACATGTCGGCCGACGAATGGAGATTTTGCATTCGTAGTCCCCCCCCCCCCGAAACACACACACACCTATATAGCTTCAAGATTCGGCGAGTGGTGTGGATCGTCCAAGTAAGGTAGCACATGCGGTTGACTCCTGAGCTTCCATCTTAGTATAGTATCACTGATTGTTGATGGGAGGGACCAATTTGTCAACAGTTTGACGAACATTGTAACGTGGCATCCTATGCCAAATCTTCTATCATATGGACAGTTGTACTGCCTTGGAAGCATCGTATTCCTCCAATTTATACCGGCTACAAACACGTGATTCGTTACATGGCACGATGTCTTGCCCATGGTATGTCCACTGACTTCTTTCCAAGCAGTGTATAATAACTGATAAGTAGGACTATACGTAGTTTTTTAAATCGATTCTCAAGCATTCTAACTAGTGAATTATATTCCTCATAGTTAAAAGATTGCATCTAAAATGACTTGGATATCAATTACAGCTAGCAGTTAATTCTAGCAGATTTTGCTCCCTAAATCTGAAATACACGCGCGCATATGAAATAACATGCTTTGCTTTTTAATACTCTCTCTCAAGCTAAAATATCAAACAGAATTTTCCTGACTGCGGATAAAATGATTGTATTTACTCGGCCTGTCTACATAATTTATGTTATTATTCCTTTCTAGCAATATTATTAATCCTAAAGTGAATAATTTCAGTATTATCACATACATCTGATGAAACGAGCTCTGTTATCAGAACCTGGGGAATGTAATAATACTCATTAGCTTACCATGAAACAGTGGGGGGATAGTCTGCACAATTTCAGTTCAGTTTTCAATATTACAAAAGTGATCAATATTATTTAATTTTTAATACGAAATATAAAAAAAAATCAAGATTTATGATGCACAGTTATAAATTAATAACACTAAACGAAGCAATAACTATATTTTATCACGTGTCTACCATTACAATTGAGAAATGGGTTCACACAGAGCAAAATTATTTAACTGACGCTAAAACTCGAAGAGAATGGCAAACGACCATCCCTGTTTTATAGAAAATTTGAGGGGAAAGTGCTACTTTGACAATAAATTTGGGATAACACAAGTAGTACAAATATATATATATATATATATATATATATACCCTAGTGTATATACACACACACACACACACACTAGGGGGATCCTCCCCCTGACGCCTACGGCGCCCCCCCCCCCGTGTTCCAGACTGGTTGGCCGGTTCTCCTTGAATTCTGATGACTCGAAACTCAGGGTAGCCGCTGAGGTTCAATATATATACAACCTACTGTAATGTACTAATTTTTTTTTAAAATAAACTGCGTTAATAGGTATATGTTAACCGATCCCTGGTCTATATGATACTTCTCGATACTTATATAAAGTATCGAGAAAAGAAAAGTCATCAAGTTTTTTTTTTGGCTACTACAAAAATACAGCATACAGAATCTATACCTTCCTACAAATTGTAATTAGTAACCACCTATTTTATATAATAATTCCACTCCAAAAACATGGAAAATCTACAGCACAATTGCTACCATGGCGGATTAAGGGTAAGATAAACTAAGAATTCTGCTCAAGAAACCAAACATAATACACCGTCAAGTTACTTCGGGCCTCAAATAAACAGAGCGATGAAATCCCATCTATCATTCAAAGACATTCACAAACATCCACGCTAGAATTCGAACCTGCTAACTGTTAGCAAGAGAGGAGTACTTCATTAGCATCCACTCGAGTAAAGCAGCTTCTTGGGTGAAGGCCGATAACTGAATCATTCCATTTGCTAGTGATAGTTAGCTTTGGTATGTTAACTCTTGAAATCAGAATCACGAATCCGTCGTTAAAGAGTAGCTTCTTAATAGCCAATTATTCGTTAACATACGTTTCAGTCGTAAACCTCCAGTTTTACATGTTAACACACTGGGTAATTTCTATGGATACTCTGTTCCTTTTATTTTTAAATCGACTGGGTGATATTTTATAGTAAAACCACACACGATATCAATGGTTTACTGACAGTTAGTAAAATGATAGTCCTTTTATTAAAACTACGTAAAATCGCCTAATAGATACATCAAAATCTCAGGTTTGTTCTATGCAAAAAAATAAAAATCGTAATATCATTCTAAAGGGCCGTAAAAAAGCAGTCTGGCAGACGAAAATAATACCGTAACACGTTCACCGAAAAAAGAAACGGTAAAAGCAAAAAATAAATAAAAAGTCCGAATGAACTAAAAGAAAGAAGGAGTAAAAAATGAGTGGACAGGATTTATTGAATACAGTGAACTCTGTCCACTCTACAATGAATTCTTATTTGCCAGTGATGGACAATCACTAATAAATAACATAGCAACAACTGATATGTTGCTCAATTAAGGAATATCATCCAGTCATTGGTATTTTACACTGGGTGACAAGAACAACCTTACCAAGAATGAGTTACAGGAACTGGAGACCATCGCATAAACCAAATATAGGATGACAGCGAAAAAACAAATACCAATGCAGAATGGATCAAGATTGGTCCGACATGTCAAGCGTCATGCTTTTTTTTTTTTTTTTTGCTTGTTGGTTGGTGGGTGGCACACTGAGGTAAACTCTTTTTTCTTTTCCCGTCGACCCAAGAAGTAAACATGGTTATTTTACTGGACTCATGTTTTTTCTTAGAGGGCATTTTTTTAATGCATGGATATTTTCTAAGTTTTTTTTAATCAGTTTTAATATTTAAAATCAAAACGTTATTTCGGTGTTAAAATATTCTAATTTTTAAGGAATAGGTGTTCATATATTAATTCATCTAAATAACTGCTAGCCATAATCATCAAATACACACACATTTAAACAAAACCAGAACAGTTTATTTCTTTTAGTAAATACACATACAAAACTTTCCCAAGAAAGAAGCAAAATAATATTTAGAAAGGGTTTACAAGACGCATTACATTTCGTCTAAAAGAAGTGAAAAATAATATTAGATCCACATGTTTTTCTTCGGGATTTAGATAATATCCGCAGGACGTCTACATTTTTTTTTTTTGTTACCTTTTCCAATAAAAATTACAATATCTCCGAACACCAGTAAGATTATGGATATAAACCTTGCTAAATGTCATCTGAAGGTTAACTGTTTCGTACCTGCAAGAAAAAGGACACATTGACAGCCAGAAAAAAAATGAAAAAAAAAAAATCGAAGGTATGAAGACTACTAACCAATCTTATTATGCATAGAAATCAGACTATAATTTGCAAATGATTCGCTTCAAGCGATAACGTTGTTCTTTGCACTACAATCTGGTTAATGACCATCAAATAATTTAATGAAGTGAAATAATTTAGAATAAGCAAATTCCTCACCACATTAATTACCGAATGCACAAACAGCGATCACTCGCAAAATATTAGGATGTGATTACTTCAATCCCAAAGCACATGCAAATATGCAAGAACAGTAGGCGAAACGGATACCTGTTAATCAAAATATTTCGATCGAGGTATCGAAGCTTGATAACCACAGTAACAGCTTCAGAATGTTCTGCTAAAAGAAATAGCCAACAATGGGGATTTGTGAGGTTCACTAGAAAAGAACGCCTAACATAGAAAGTTGTCGTTTCACTATATATATTTTTTAATGTATATAACGCTAAAAGGTTATGAATTTACTAACTACTACGTGAGTACTTTAACACTACGAGTAATGAAACAATACCATAGACGACAGAAATTTTAAACGAAATAAAACCGATTGTAATTTTGCTTACATTATATGATGAAACCACTAGTTAATCGAGACACTGGAATATTCATATTCAAACCTGGTACTACGATTGTCCGAGTGGATAACGTCACCACTCTCCAACCAATAGGTTGAAGGTTCGTATTTCATTATAGTCATGGATATTTGTGAGTGCCTTTAGGTGCTGCTTGATTATGAGATCACCACCATGTTCACTGGAGGCCTGAAGTTGCTTATAAAAATGTAGTATGCTTGGTTTCTAAAGCAGAGGAACTTATACATGTTTTATGTGAATCTTATCTACAAAAGGTTGTAAATTTAGTACCCGTAGTACTAAATCTACGATTTACAGCCTTTCGTGTGTGATCTCATAATCAACCAACACCTAAAGACATTCACAAATATTCATGACTATAATGAAACACGAACCTATAACCTGTCGGTCGGAAAGTGGTGACGTTATCCACTCGGCCAAACGTAACACCAAGTTTGTACATGAACATTCCGGTATCTCGATTAACTGTGTTGTTAATCAAGGTTGTCGTGGGTTGATTCACATGCAAAAATAAATCTGAGGGCCTAGAAAAGTCTTTGAAGAACATCAATTTAGTACATTTGGTATGTGGTTTACAATTTATGCAAAATTGATGATAGCAGGTGAATTGCAGCCAAAAAGAATAGGAGACAGACGGTAGGGTGGGTGTTCATTTGAAACAACCTGGTGTGAGATTATGGCCAGTAAGACAAATACAGTTGGTTGTTGCTAATAGGCCAGGGAGTTCCACAGATGATCTGGAAGACATGCATATCCAAATTAGTACAATGAGTACAGGTCGAGTGATTATTATGGCTTCAACTATGGAGATAGAGACTGGAAGGAAGAAAGATCGCATGGCAGGAAGGAAATAGAATTTATATACATGCTATGAGATAAT
Organism: Typopeltis vanoorti; assembly: GCF_054136105.1. Classification (NCBI taxonomy): domain Eukaryota; kingdom Metazoa; phylum Arthropoda; class Arachnida; order Uropygi; family Thelyphonidae; genus Typopeltis; species Typopeltis vanoorti. The sequence goes on along the minus strand of NC_143574.1, from coordinate 25,662,194 downwards.
TACTTAAGGAAGCATGTGATTGAGGGGAGGGGGACTATGGTGGGAGAGTATTGGACCTGGTTATAGGATCAGAAGAGCTATCCATATCCAAGGTGACAACATTGCCTCCAATTGGTGAAAGTGATCATGCTGTCTTGACTTGAGAGATTGTAAAACATGAGGAATATTCTATCAAGAAGGGGCATTTGTGGAACTACAAGGCAGGTGATTATGACATGCTTAGGAAGAAGCTTAAATCTGAGCCATGCCATAAAACACGGCAGGGTAAGGATGTTAGTAGTGCATTGGATATAGTTAAGGGTCATCTAGAGGAAGCAGTATTAAATTGTATATCTAGGGTAAGGAGGGTTAATCGGGTAGGAGATGGATTAGTAATATCATTAAGCACGAGCTGCAGAAGAAGAAAATGCTGTGGAGGGTATATAAATAGAAAGGTGACCAGCACATTCATGAACGGTATAAGGTTCAGGCAAGAAAGGTGACCAGCATGGCAAGGAAGGCAAAAATCAGATTATGAGAAGAATCTAGCCGAGGAGGCCAAAGGAAATCCCAGAGTTCTTTCGTTATGTGAGATGAGTGATGATGGTCACGAGGAGAAAGAAGAGGATAAAATACTTGCGTTACTGAGTGACTACTTTGCAAGGGTATATCATCCTAGTGAAGTTACTGCTTTATCTATGTGACTAACACTAATGTGGAAACGGAGGTGAGTGGATTGGAGGTTCTTAGGATATTGCAAAATCGCAATGTTAAATACAACTGTGGGATTAGATGGGATATCAGCTAGGGTTTTGTGAGAATGTGCAGGGGAACTGTCAGTGCCTTTGACTAGGCTGTTTAAGTTACAGCTCTAGTAGAGTTAATAGAGTTTTGCCCTCTATCTCTAGTAGAGATAGAGGGCAAAATAATTCCCTTGCATAAGGGAGGTTCTAAGACTGCAGTAGCAAATTATAGAACAATCAGTATCTCAGTACTAGAAAAATTGGTAAAAAAGAGAATTCAAGAATGGGTAGATAAAAATATACTGTATGAGGATCAACATGGCTTTGTGAAGGGTCGATCATGCGTTAGTAATTTACTAACTTTTTATAATAGAGTAACAGCTGAGATGGATAAAGGAAATGGCTACATGATGATTTTGCAAAAGGCATTTGACAAAATACCACACGCTGTTACGCAAATTAGAAGAAATGGGGATGGATATGACACTGGTTAAGTGGATACGAGGATGGCTGCTGGACAGATATCAAAAAGTGGTATATGGAGAGGCAGAATCGAGGACAGGTGATTAGTGGTGTGCCGCAAGGTTCAGCTGGGACCATTGCCATTTAATTTGTACATAAATGATATAGGAAATAACCTGAAAGGAAATATTCAGTTGTTTGCTGATGATGATGCGAAAAATTAGGTAGAGTAATAGTTAATCAAGGCGATGTGGAGAGCTTACAGGAAGACTTAAATAGGCTGTCAGTATGGGCATCAGTTTAATGTCAAGAAATGTAAAGTTATGCATTTTGGGATAAATAGATTACAAACCGTGTATCATGTTGATGGCACTGTACTCCAGGAAATAGATGAAGCTAGAGATTTAAGGTTGTGGTAGAGAGAGAGTTTAGAGGCCATATTGCTAAGGTAGCTCATAAGATTACTTGGCTATTGATGAACACGTTAACAAGTAGAGATAAGGAAGTTATCATTTCTCTTTATAAGGCCTTGATACGCCTACATATGGATTACTGTACTCAAGTCTGGTCCCCTGGGTTTCTTGGGGGAGGAGGAAGCGGTGGAGAGGATTCAGAGGAGAGTGATCAAAATGGTGAGTGGTCTGTGGAATGTCCCCTATGAGGACAGATTGAAAGTGTGTGTGTGTGTGTGTGAATTGCAAAGTTAGTTGATAGAAAGAGGGGGAAATTATCGAAACATTTAAGTTGCTTAAAGGGTTTTATAGGATAGATACAGGGGAAATGTTTCAGTACTTGGATAGAAGGACCAGAACAAGGGGTTATTTCTGGAAGTTGAATAAATGGTGTGGTTAGTAGGGATGCGAGGACTAAATTTTTTTTTTTGCTTGGAGAGCTGCGAATGAGTGGAATAGGTTGCCAGTCAGTTGTGAGTGTTTTGCCTATTAATGGGTTCAAGAAGAGGTATGATAGATTGTGTAGATAGAATGGGTCTCCCGCGATGAATCTTCGGACTCTAAAGAGGTGCCTGTATAATAGTAATAATAATAATAAATACCATAGAATCTATTGTGAATAGTAGTTTTATTTTCTTAGGCAATGCCATATTTCAATAGTTGTTTTATTTACTTAGTATACTTCTATTATTAATGGTCGTGTAAGACTATCACGGATTTGCCCTTGAAGATTCTGTTTGTGTTCTGTATAAGCTTTGCTTAATTGTATTGGATTTAAAGCTAAATACTGACCAGCATTTCTTTAATATATACGAAAACATTTTGAGAAGTGAATTGAGGAAATTGGTACAAAAATCTCTCTCTCTCTCTATTTTAAAGACAAAAGAAGGAACATCAATTTAAATCTAATACCAAATAAAAATATATATGGTAAAGCATGCGAGTCACATTAGGACAGGGGTATACTTTTTATGAAAATTTTAAAATCCATATCCAATCAGTAGTTATACAATTTGTGTCAAACTGACATGAATTTTCTATGAAATGAAATTTCTTTCTGAGAGAAAAATAAAGATAATAACGAAAGTAAAATGCTACCCAACAAGCGCTGGTAGGGAGAGCTTGCAAGAATTTTAAGGTCTGTAATATTTATGATAAATTAAAGATACCAAGAAATTATATACAGACAGCCCTCGGTTTACGCCGATTCACAATAACGCCAGATGCCTGCGCGTGCTTTCTTACTGTAGTGTGATCTGACTGAGAAACGACGCTAGCAGGAACTCTAATGTTTGAGTGTTTACCGAGCTACTACGGCGTATATGTATCAAACCTAGTTTTACTGTTGAATCTACCTAATTGTTCTATTTATTATTATTTTTTCTTCTACATACATACGTATTTAAATTGATAAAGTACGTAATTACATACCATGTCTGATAAAAGAAGTGCAGAAAAGTTAGCAGAACTTGGTGTTAAGAAGGAACGGAAATCAATCACACTTGAAAAGATGGAAGTGATTCGAAGAACGGAAGATGGGCAGACACGTGCTAATGTCTGTAGAAGTATGAACTTACCTCCATCGACTGTTACTACAATTATGAAAAATGCAGACAGAAGAAAACAGTCTGTGCAACAATCTACGGCAGTATACTAAATGCAAAACATGTAAGTTATAGCAGGGGTAAACGTCATGAAAAAATAGAAAAATTATTATCATTATGGGTGGATGACTTGAATCAGAAAAAAACATTCATCTGACGCAAGCTGTTATAACTGAGAAAGCAAAAACAATTTTTGAGGATCTTAAAAAAACAGATGGAGACGAAGAAACATTTTTAGGAAGTAAAGTTTGGTTCATGAGATTTAAATCTCGAAGTGCCATAGTGTCAAATTATGTGGTGAGGCAGCAAGGGCAGATGTTGAGGCAGCGGCTGCTTTTCCTAAAGAATTTCAAGACTGTGTAGAACAAGGAAGTTATCCTCCTGATCTCATTCTCCTCATGAAGTGTTTAATGAACAACTACAACCTTCAGCGCTTCAAGAAAAACGTCAGTAAATTTCTTTTTCAACCTTAAGCTGTTGTATTCTCACCCTACCCTTCCATCACTAATGTCCTATAGAATCTTTCCTGTGCATTTCCTTTCATTTGTGGCCAATCAACGGTCAGTTAATCGCGATATGTACTGAATCACGGAGTACAATCTATATATATATATATATATATATATTAAAAAAAAAAAATTTTTTTTGCAACTATTGCGAATACGTACCCCCCCCTTCCCCACTTTTTTTTTTTTATACAACTGAAACAAATTTAGTAGCATTTGTTATAGACTCTGCTTAACCAATTTAACTGCGTATTATTTTAATTCAGTGCAACATTCGATCGGAGACCTGAGAGAGATCGAATGCTTAAGGTGCAATTTTCTTTATATTTTTTTGTTTATTTTGTTAACATAAGCAATGAACAAGTTTTTAAAGAGAATGAAACAAAAAATAAATAAAGAAAGAAAAGTGAAGGGATGTAGCTGTTATGCAGTGGAACAAACCAATCGAAAATTAAGAAAATCTAATGAATAATATTTATTTCGGTTTCGCAAATTTGGCGATATGGAACGATCTTTGGCGACATGCCTTGTGACAACTGGCATGATTGACAGCTCTAAAAAAGCTGAAGTCATCTTTATATAAACACTTAGAAATTAAGCGGAAAAAAGTTTTAATTAATTTTTTTATGATAGAAAACAAACTCAAGTCTTGCCTGGCAGGAAACAGTTTTTAAACCACCACAATTCGGGTGAATTCTCAATTTTTAATTCTTGAGCGAATTATCATGTGGGCTTTACATAAAAAAATAATAACCGACTTATAATAATTAAAATATAAATTTAAATTTTGTCTCATCCTAACTTTCTTCACATGTTAGACTAAGTGGCCTACTACAGCAAAGTAACTTAGCTTATGGTGCTGATACAGGGAGATCAATCCCATATTCAGGATTGAAGTCTGACATTGCGTGTGTTCTTTGGCCAATTAGTCTGTTCTGCAAGTGAAAAAAATGTTTTCTAAACAATTCGAATCCAGATCTATCCTACTAAAGGGTATATCAATCTTATCAACAGCACTTGATTAGTCACAATCGTTTATTTTCATACTTTATAATTATTAAATAAAAGTAGGTGTGAAAATTAAGACTTCCAAAGAGGGGGGGGGGGACACTAAACTTAGGTAAATACCATGCACACTACTTGAAAAGAAGTAACGGACACCATAGTGTGAGTAAAAAAGAGCCATGGCGCCCACCTTAATAAGATGAAGGACCTCCTTTCGCTGCGATGACTGTAGCAATCCAACGGGGCATACTCTCCACAAGCATACAATAGAGATCAATGAGAATTTTAGACCATTCTTCCTGTAGGTATGTGATGAGGTCCTGAACTGTTGTGGGGTGTACGTCACTTGACCTCACCCAACATTCCAGTTCATCCCACAGTTGTTCAATAGGGTTGAGATCAGGGCACTGTGGAGGCCGGTCAAGGGTGGTGACGTTCATGTCCACAAACCACACAGTTACAGCATCAACCGCATGACACGTTGCATTGTCTTGCTGAAAGAGACAATGATCGGTTCCTTAGAAACGCCACAAAGTAGGAAGCACTGTTGTCCAGAAAGTTTAGATACTTCTCAGAGTTCAATGTTCATGGCACCACTAACGGAGGTCTGAGGCTAAACAAGGAAAGACAGGCCCATACCATTACACCGCCACCTCCAAATTTCATAGTTGGGGTTACACACACTAGTAAGAGACTTTCACCGAGCATATGCCATACTCGCATCCGTCCATCTTCTCGGTAGGTGTAGAGTAATTCGCCGCTCCGTCACACAACTTTCCAAGCTTCCACGTCCCACTGTACACATTCTTTGCGCCACTGATGATGACGACGCGCTGCATGTTGATTCGGGTAATGTGGGCTGCATATTGAGGTCCTACGATGGAAACCCATGTTGTGAACCTTGGTTCTTAATTTTTTGTGCAGATTCGTGTTCCAGGCGATGCCCGAAACTCCGCATTCAACGTGTCGGGCGACGAATGCCGGGTTTTTACAATTATCCTTCGTAGCACCCTACGGTCAGGTTCGGGGAATGGAGTGGGTCGTCCACTGCTGGTAGCACATGCAGTTGATTCTCTGTGCTCCCATCTCAGTATGGTAGCGCAGCATTGTTGACCGTGGATGGCCCAATTTTTCAACAATTTGCCGAACAGATAGCCCTGCGATATGGCATCCTCTCACAACGCCTCTTTCAAAGTCCGTTGGTTCCCTGAAAGAGTAAAGGAATCTCATCATTCGGCTATTTACATAAGAGGCAAGAGTGTGCCCCTAGAAAGTAGAAAGGGGGGGGGGAAGGAAGGTACTGAAAAAAGGAAATGTAAGGGAGAAGAAAATAGGAATGGTCAGCAAGAAAGAAAAACAGAAAAGTGAAGAGAGGGATATAGAGATGAGAAGAGAGAGAGAAAGGGGAAAAGGTCTCAGCTAATGATTGTAATCTTTCTAGCTTTGTGCTATCAGATGTTTAACTCTTTCATGCACAGTCTCACAGGTCTGCCGGATGACCACGACCAACGGGGCAATTGGCTCCCCGGTGATCAACCCGTTCCTGGTCGACTGTCTAAAGATGGTCTTCACTGGCTGAGTATGCAATCCAGTTAATCCCAGTGGAAGACCTAGAACTTCGAATGAATTAACAGACGAAGTTGAGAATGCCATTTCTATTGTTATAATAAAAGGAGTGTGAATTTGGTAATTCCTTCCCTTTAAGGTACACAGGATGACAGGGGAGCACCAGATGGATTTGAATTTCTGCTCACCCAGAGTCTCTTTATCGATCATCAGAAAGTTCTTGTAGTTCCGTAAAAGCAGTAGAGCATGATCCGCGAGATGTCTGTACCGCTCGGAAAAATTATGATGTTTGCATGATTTTTCTTCACCTACCTGATGTGATACTTGATCTCATCAATCACACAAATTAGTAACCTGTCCATTGTTTGTTGGTGATGGAAACTGCAGGAAGTCGACTTGAGCGTTAGGAATGGAATGCGGGGCACATCACTCAGCTTCCTCCAGATGTTTTGAGACTAGGCACTCATAGAAGATGCATTTCACATTATTCACACGTGGGCAGTAGTGGCAAAAAAGGGTTCCTGGTGATGTGGAAATCACCGGATGTTAAAGTTGACTGTAAAGTTAACTCATGGTATGCTATCCTCCATGAGTCTTACTAGGTGACCAAACAGGATTTTGTTGTTGGTACCTAGATTCTGGACGTCAGTACGAAGATGGTTGAATATGACGTACCATTTATTGCTGTTCCGAATATTGTTGATGTCTGTATGCGAAGAGCAGAGTTGTAAAATCTGGCAAAGCTGGTTGTAGTACTTGGGAACAATTTCGGCTTTAGATCCTTAGTGAACTTAATTCCAAAGAGGGGAAGCTTGAAACGCAAGTAATACCGAACAAGATAACTACTAAGATGGTTGAATTACAGCATCCTGTTCAGATGGAAAGCAGTATTACTCAGGTAATTTTGAGGAATGAGAAGCCAAAGTCCCCTCAGATTCCCTGAAAGTTGAAGGATCTTGGTGTCGACTTCGCTATGTAAGTTGCCCCAGAAGCACTTTAAGGATTTCTTGTACAGCCAGCTCTCTTGATATTCTGAGATATCTGCAATACTAATAATATACTGGTAGGCTGGGCACACAATGGTCAAAAACAGCCTCCAGCCCTTGAGATTGTTCATGGTCTTGGCTGATGAGATGCTCCTTGTGGACTTCAGGCTGTGCTGAAAAAATGCACCTCTAAAATGGAGTCTTCCTTAGGGACTAGACCCAGTGGAATGTTAACTAGGTCCCAAACTCCATATATCTTGCATTATGTTTTGTAGGGATATTGTTATAGACTCGAACCTGACACTTTAAATCTCTCTAGGATGTTGGAGAGATTCCACATGGAGTCGTTGTACCTAAGGATGCCCACCACACGTCATCTGCATAGGCTGTTATTTTGAATGTCTCCATGATGAGTCGATGTGGTATTTCTCTAACGGCCCAAGAGTTGTTGACGTGTAGGAAAGGATCAAAGACAAGAGCAAAAAGAAGGGGGGATGAGAAGACATCTTTTGGATAGTAATGATGTCTGATAAGTAACTGGTGATTTGGAGGCAAGTAGAGCTGTTGTTGTAGCCTCCGAGAATGGAAAGGAGGCCCTGCTGACCCTGACTTCATGGAGAATATCCACAGGAAGTTGGAGTCAGCGCACAGTTGAGTTCGATTGAAAGCAAAGCCAGTGGGAATTTCTTGATGGACACCAGATGGAGATCTCTGATGAGGAACACATTAAATTCTACCAATCGGCTTGGGATGCTATACACTTGGTGCTTTTGATGACTCGGTGGAGGATCTTTTAAGTCAGGTGGACTAATAGGCTGCCAGTTCTTGAACAGGGAGGAATTCCTGTTGGCCTTGGAGATTCCACAAACTCGCCTGGCACGTTTCTGGTGGTACAGAAGATGTAAAGTGCTAGGAGAATGGGGATCATACAATCCCATGTGTTACGATAAAACTCTGACACTAGTCCATCTGGACTAGTGGTTTTCTTGGGCATTGCTTGAAGGATGTTATTTTGGCTGCCATAAAGGGATAATTCAGCCCTGCTTGAATGTACGCAGGAAGGGAAGTAATGTTACAGTAGTCTGTAGAAGTAATGTCATCTGCATATAGTTCTTTATAGTGCCTCTGGAAGGATGTCAGAAGTGGTGGTGATGTTGATTATGGTTAGCTCCCCTTTAACTTTGAAAATGGCATATTGTAAAAGGCAGCCGATGGCCTATCTTCCAAGCACAGGCGTTCGAACATTGAAATTTTTTTCTTCCACTTGTCCTTGCTATGTCTATTTCGAGATTGATTTCCCAGATGATGTCAAATGGTATTCCTTGGCATTGGCTGGCTATGAACAAGCACTTTTCTTTGTAGTGGTCTCGGAGCCAAGATCTGTAGAGGTAGACACGTTCTTGGTCTCATTCTACCGTTTTTTGTTTGATGGCAAGTTTGAAGTGCACCCAAGTGTCCCAATTCCAGTCAGCGTTGGTCAATGTGGAACAAAGATGGTGAAGCTTGACCGAGAAAAGGGAGGGTGTCTGATGGTAGCTTCCAGAGCCCAAACCAATTTCTACTTTTTCAAGATGGTGGTACTTGAGCGCCATCATTTTATGGTCCGAAATGTTGCTACTGATGTTTGTGACTTACCTTCTCAGCTCTAGAAAGGAACGATGGTGTTATATAAAATCGGTCTGCCCGAGTACCAACTCTTTGGCCAAACCACGTGCAGTCATGGGTATGGGGATTACAAGGTCAAACATCAGTGAGTTGAGCATTTGAGGTGTATTTTCAAGTCTCTGAAGCGGGATCTTGGAATCCCTCCTACTTTGTAAGACCGGGTTCGCAACTTAATTGAAGTCCCCCATCAAGATGGTATGAGGGGCACGATAGTTGTTGTTGTTGAGCCTCTGGCAGAACATTGGTCTTGCAGGTGGACTAATAGGCTGGGACATAGCTACTATTAAGGAACCTGGTGGTACAGCCTCGATACCTCCAGTCTATGGCAGGAATTCTTCCTTCTGCATTCCTTTGAATGTTGCAAAAGGCTCCTAGAATGAGGAAGGGGATAGCATATGTACCCAACACCAGCATCAAATGGTTTTGGGCCAAACCTCCAGTATGATGTTAAGGGATACTTTGACTAAGTTCCTGCATGTCTCTGTAGTGATAGAGTGTTTCTTGCAGGAGCAATAACCTGAATGTAATATGATAGCATTAATTTCCACACCACCTAATGTTTGAATGGTGATCAGAGGGCTCTGACATTAAGTGAAGCAATGCAAAAGGTGTCATTCATAGATACTTTCTTTATTTTCCCGAGGACTATCTGAAAAGATCTCTCCAGTGTTCTTAAGGAGTTCTGGAAATTCTTTTTGATCAGTGATCATGGTAGGTTGTGAGAGTGGCTCAACTAGTGGCCCTGCTCTCTCCGCGAAGGTACGTAGTGAGCAGCTGGTTATCCGATGGTCAGGATTGCTAAACTTTCGGCAGTGGGTTAAGGCATTAGCTTAAGATGTGCCCAACAATAACACAACTGAAGCACTTAGCTGGGAGGCAGTCTTTGCCCCAGACGAGCTGCAACGTGCGCATTGTCGCTGCACTTCGGGGTGGTTTACCATTACTCGTGCCATACCTGTGTTAACTGAGTTAGGCACAGGTAATCCTATGTCCATAGTCAAGGTTACTTGACTATGGACATGCGATTACTTCCCCGGAGAACCGAGTGATCTTCATTAAAAATGTTACGCTTGATGTTACTCACTTTTCTCCACTTCGCAAAAGCTTGCATTAATATGTTGTCTCCGGCTTCAATATATTCTATCGGGAACCTTTCGATTTTAAGAGTCCTCACTTCGCTACCTACATTAACCGGTGTAATATTGTTCCCTTGTACAGAGAAACCCTCTAAAAGTTCATACCTTGAATCTGTTGTTTTCGCTACGACGAGAAACTTTCACACCCCCATATGGAGTGAAGAAACATATCTTCACTCCATATGGGGGTGTGAAATATATGTGCTCTGATGATCTCTTTTAAAGCTTTTGTGAGAACTCTAGGTTCCTCACATTTTGGCCCCTTTATTCCTAAAGCTCTAGTCCTGGGAGGGACTGGAAACATTTTAAACATGGTTTTTTATTATTTTTTTATCTCTGCATTAAGAAGGAAACAAAAATAAACTCTAAGTCAGCCGACTTAGAGTAACATAGAAATGTTATAATAAACAGTATACAGGGTGTTCGGGATAAATTTGACAGTTTCGTAAGGAAAAAGAAAATCTTCTTTGTATCTATTAAATTTAATGAATTGACAAAAAAACATTACAGGCAGAGTTAATTACAATACTGTCAACAAGATTTACTCAAAATAACCACCATTAGCATCGATCACAGCTTCAATTCTGCTTCGGAACCTCGAACAAGCTGATGCTACAGTCTCCCTGGGAAGGGCCGCAAAAACGGTTTTAATTTTATCCATTAACTGGGCTTTTGTATTACTGGAAGTGCGATTGGTGTCTTTTTCAACTGCGCCCCATACAAAATAATCCATGGGGTTAAGGTCTGGGGAGTTTGGAGGCCAAACATTTGGACTGGTGAAGTCGTAGAAATTTTCAGACAACCATTTTTGACTTTTCCCAGAGGTGTGGCAAGGGGCCGAATCCTGCTGCCATACATACGGCCTACCATTGGCTACCCTTGTTATCCAGGGCTTGACTACAGTTAGCAACTCCACGAACAAAGCCCGAATTCCAATGCCAGGGTTCTTCAACACCTGTTCCTGCAGATTTGCGAGGAATTCTGCTGTACGAACGCAATCAGATCGTCTGCTAGGGATCTTTCTTCTTGCTACATCCTCGTAGTCACCATTGCAAATCTCTAGTTCATGCCTGATTGTTTTTACTGTATTCAGGGAGCATTGGGCAGCAGTCGTAATATCCTTATTTTGATGGCGGGCACGAATCATCATGATACAAGTTATTCTCTTCCATGATTCAGGTGGGTTCCAGCTATCCATCCTTTCTGACATCTTGTATATGAATGAAGAAGGGTCCAAACTTTTAAATGAAGAGAAGTGTGTGTTAATACATGTAACTTACGGAAAAATATAATTAATTATAAATATGTCAAATTTATCCCGAACACCCTGTATATGACAAGAAATCCTGCTCTAGTGAAAAAAGCATAACCCCACTAAAGCCAGCAATTAGTATAAACTTAAAGGGAAAAAAAAAAGCAAACTTGAGAAGCTCAGGCCTATCACGCGCCCCCGCCGGAAACAGCCTTTTTCAGGCGGACACAATTGCACTTGGGAGTATTTATTATTCCTCCAATTTATACCGCCTACAAACATGTGACTCGTTACATGACACAATGCACCTTGCCTGTGGGTGTCCGTTGACTTCTTTCCAAGCAGTGTATACTCAAGTATATACTATACATTTTTTTCTCCACGGAACCAGGATCTAGATTCTAACATTTAAGGTAGCCGCACTCTTAAATTTCACTTTTAAAGTGAAAATATTCCTTATAATTTATTATAATGAACATTTTCATGCATTACTGTGTTTAGCTGAAGTCCCGATCTTCAAAATTGGCAACCTCAAGTATTCTTACTATGTTCTGCTCGTTTTCATTCAACACTTAATGTTAAATATATTTAATCAATCAACTTCCCTCTTCATAACTTCTAATTATTGACATACCAGAGGAATTTTTCGGGGTTTCCAAACGTCGTCATACTCCTATTACAGTAGTGGACTTGATCCAGTTCAGACTATCTCTTTAAGAATTTTTTCCCTTTCTGGTTTAGTTTAATATATATATATATATTAGTAGTCTTTTCGGTAATATTCTATTCGCATATTGAATCTATTTGTTTCGTTAATTATCTATTATTTGTAATGGTGGTCGCTGTCGCAGTTCTTGTGAAATTCCTGTTAGTGTATCCTGCCGTTCTCAGAAATTTCATTTGCTTATACTCTTCTTTCGTCTATTTTTTTTTTTTTCTTTTCTTTCAATGTTCATGTTGCGCCTTCACATGATACAGTTTAGTATTTTTTTTTTTATTATTTTTATGTTTTGGATCTGTTTCTTCAATACAGTTTATACTGCACCAAAGACACTTAAAATTATTAATGTGTTTCTATTAGTTGTAGTTTATTCTTATTAGCTCCCTTCCTTTAAATACCATAACTGTTATCAGAAAATATTCTCATGTTATATTTGGTAACAATGTCAAGACCGTATAGGGCTAACTGCAGTGCATCTTTTGTATCAGTAATAAATATTTGATCATCTTCATATAATAATATTTAGTCGGTATTTTGATTGTAATTCCTATTTGCACACTGCCATCTTTTAAATGTTTCATGTATTATTACAGATATTAAAAAAAAAAAAGGATTGGAGACAAGCTACAACCATGCTTACGCTTCTCTTTCCATCAATTTTTTATATCGCTTTCCTACTGTTATAGCTTAATTTTCATAAACATTTCCGAATGCATTTATCAATTCAAGGTAATTCAGTTTCAACTAATATTTCGAAAAGTTTATATTTTGCTAGATCAAAGGCTTTTTCATAATCCACGAATAGGGCGAGTATTTAAGCTGAGCTATTTTTGTTTTTCCATTTACTGTTTTAAAGTGAAGACTGAATCAATGCGTCACCAAGCCTTTCTGAATTCGTTCTGTTCGGCTAATAAGTGATACACTCATAATTTTCTTTTCAATATTACTGTATATATTTTGCATCTAGTCTAAATGACTTATTCCTCTAAAATTTCGGCATACTGATTTATCCTCTTTTTGAAAATAAGCAATATGCCAGTCTGGATGGCCGAGTGGTTACCATATCCACTCTCCAGGCTGCTGGTTCGAATCCCGCAGTGGGCATGGATGTTTTTGATTGCCTGTGATAATACCAGTGGACGGTAGATGGCGTTGGTGTAGACGACAATGGTAGTTGCGGTTCGTTGTAGTTGATGGATTGAGTAGTGGAGACAGAGTTGTAGAGTAAGTACCTTCCCTCGATAAAGTCCCTTGGACTGTCTGGAGGGTCACATAATAATACAATGAGTTTCTTCTAGTAGTCTGGTTCCTCATTTCCAAATATTATCCAATAGACTTAATTATTTCTTATGAAGTTCCGACCCGGTATATTTAAACAGTTCCACATTTCCATTTTTTTTTTATTTATTCTTCATTTTCCTCAGAATTTCAGTTAATTCGTTAGTATAGCATTTTCTACTTTGTTAATATTATTCACCATATTAGGAGTATTAAAGACATCATCTTTCTATGAATTTTCATAATAATCATTTTATTCCTTGTAACTTATACCTGTATTACTTTGTTAGATAATTTATATGTTCATGATTATGTTTCAACTTTGCTTCTAATACTTTTTACATCGTAATTCAAATTTTTTTTTTTCTCTGTGTAAGGTTTTAACTCATAAAAGAAATAAAGACACACCTAAAAAGTTTTTTTTTAATTTTCTTATTATGTAATGGATTTAAGATCTCCTGCTTCTAAAGCGTTATAGATGTACAGACACTGCAGTTTAAAAATTATCTGCGATGCAGATTCTCAAATTCTGCAATCGTAATGGGTCTGTGATGTTACTGGCGTCTATAATTATCATATTCGAAATTTTCTATATGCTGGGAAAATATAACGCTTTTTAATCTATTTTTCTTTAAGTACAGAGTTCCCGAAAACTGTCACAATGCAACCAAACGGACTTGATTAATTTTCACAGTGGTTGGCATAGCAACAGCTTCCTGTGTAACCACGCGTGCTTCAGACCCTCGGGCACTACAAGGTATTTCGTTCCTCTCTGGCTACTACATAACGAAAAAAACCAGTTTGTCCAGTCACAAAGTATGAAAGGATTATTACCCTTTTACAAGGTCACCAGGTAAATAGCACGATGCAAGCTGCACAGTAAGCGGACTACCGTAGAACATAATCGCATTATAAAACTTAACATATTCAATTGTAAATATATGATTAATCAATATATGAAAGTCCTTTTTCTTTTCTTTCAAGCAGTCATGTCACTTATTAGCATTTTGCAAAATGCTAAATCGGCTATTAGTTTTGTCTGTTCGTTCGTACTACCCAAATATTATTCCAGAACCCTAGTCAGACGGATTTTATCGAAATTTGGTATTTCGAATATATCCAACCATCTCAATTTTTGTTTCCATAATGCATTCGTGCAGAAGGCAAAAATGACAAAACGTATCGAAATTCTATATAGCAATAACTCGGCTGTGACTGGATAGGATTTAATGGAAATTGGAATTTACAATGCATACAAAAAGATGTCCGTGTGGTTCAATTTTGCTTTCAATAGAATTATTTTTATTGGAAAATCGATTCGAATTTATATTAATAATTGCGTACTAGAAGGAGAAAACATGATAAAATTTGGGATCTCCCGTTTTGCTTCCCATTAAAAATGTTTTATTTCAATAGGTCTATTTTACGATTACAAAATTGGGAAAAAATAAAGTCTACAGTGCATAAACTAAAAGTAACCATACACAATCATTAAAAAAAAAAAAAGTCTCATAACAGCATACTGTATTGAAACGTCTTTCTCATTATCACAACCACTGAACCCAGAGAGAGAGAGAAAATTCCTCGTGCCTCGACCAGCCTTGGTTTGAAGACTAATTTAACAACACAAATCACTGCACTAGAGGGAACTCATATGAACAATTACATATTGTACTAGCAAGCTCGGAATTATTTATGTATAATGAAGTTTGAATATTAATATAAGATGCTCTCGAATTTTCAACTGAAGGTAAGTTTAACCGGTCTCATACGGAGGTCAAAGGGATTTTTCTTCCCGGAAACTTGTTTTTCATCCCACAAAACAGATAAATAGGCCAGAAGACCACACAATTGACAGCCAACATTATACAGATATGATCAACCACTCAGTCAGAGAATGAGATTTCGAAAAAACTAAGTTGTCTGACCGTGACAGGTTATTGAGCCCAACATGCCAGGGGAAAACGGAATACACATACTAAATACCTCAGTTCAACTATCTGAATATCCTAAATTTATTAACCATCGTGAGAGTTCTCACGTAAAAGATGGAAATATCACCAATTGAAAATTTTACTATGAACAATTTCGAGCTGTAAGCAAAGAGCCTACTAGCGCGATGTATAGTTGGTCACAGGCACGCAGTTTACAGTATTTTAAATTGATCATGCAACCGTGTTATCTGAGTCTCATATTCCCCTGGTCTGTGTTTCTCCATATTTTTTTTCTTAAAAAAAAAAAAAAAAGGCATGTGCCTAACTACCTCCCACATCTTGCAATATTATCACCAAATCTGACATTTGCAACCCCCTTGTTCCCTCTGCTATGGGCTAATAAGCAATTCAAGAAACTTTTTTTTTTCTACCCCTATGTAATTTTCTGCTCCCAATCAATGCTCCTCTTTCAGCTCCCATTATCACCAACCTCATACCTATCGATCGTATATATTTTCTTAATAGCTGACCTACACACACAAGGTTGCAAGACCTTATAGTACATCAATGTCTTGTACGCAAGAGGAAATCAAGAAAAAAAAGTTGACGTGTTCTTGAAGAGCTGAAGGTTATTGTAATTTGGGGGAAAGAAAAGATAGAACAAAGGAAGCTATTTCACAGAAAACTAGATGCAATGAAAGATGAGAAAGAGAAGTTGGTACGGCGAGTCAATAGCTGGGCTGTAAACGGATGTAGACCATCACTGCTCTCTCTCTCTCTTTCTTTTTTACAGTTTGAGAGAGAAAAAACTGGAGGCCAGTATTGTCCATGAAAGTATTACAGAACAGGCAAAAGGCAGAATTTGAATGTTGATGAAGACAGGAGTGAATCTGTGTGTGTGTGTGAGAGAGAAGTAAACATATTTAGTCGAACTACCTTCTTTTGTATTGCATCAAGCAATCTTGAAGGGTATTATTTGGTTGTACCACCCAAAATATGAGAGCAGTATTCCATCTTTGGGCAGATTTAGGATTTATGCAGTTGGCAGTATACTGTTGAAAAGCAGAAGTGATACCTTGCAGAAAAGCACGTCCCCCCCCCCTTGTTGTTGTTGCTACAGAAGCTGTGGCTGAAACGTATTTGTGCCGCGAAAAGCTGGAGGTGTGAGTTATCCCAGAAAGGGAGATCTGATCATGTTTCGATATTAAAAGTAAGGAAAAGTGGTGCGAGTTCTTTCTTGTGAGAAATAAGACAGGACTGAAGTTTACAAAGTCGTCCTCTCCACTGAAATACTACAGGAGATCAGAGCTTAGGGAATTAATAAGGATTTATGTTGAAGCGTCTAATAACTGGACACTACAAGGTTTATCAAATGAAAAAGAGAAACGGTATTATCATCAGCAAAACTATGGATAGGATTTGAAGTTCAGTGAGAACAAGTCTTATATGTACAGGAAGATGGCCGAAAGTACAAAAGCACGGGGGGGGGCACTCCTGCACTTATGTGCAAATCTGAGGATAGGAAACTATCTACCATAACACGTGTAGTGAACGACCACAGAGAAAGATAGCAATCAACTGCAAACTATGGAAGACCGACCATAGATGGAACTTTATAATGCACGGAAGAAGAAACATCAAGCAGTACTTCAGTCGGTCGTTAACACTGCCGTATAACTAGAAAACCGGTTTGAATCTTTTATGACGGAAAGAATTTAAGACTTGAACTAACGGTGAGCTAGCTGGTTTTCATACGGCACGACAGGATTTTTTGCACTGGAAACTCAGGTTGATCATCTGCAAAACATCTACGGTTCTTAACGGGCTCTTGAATCCATCCAAGATGGGTAATCCCCTGATTAGGGGCTTCAGGCAGTTTAATGCAGCTAACTTGCTGATGCATCCTTCGGGGGGGGGGGGTTAATATTTTATGTTCTGTAGAATTGTGCTCACGAGGCCGGTTTACTTATTCAGAAGGACGAAAAACTCGAGTTTCTGGAAGAAAAAAAAACTACCTCCATATGAGACCTGGTCTCATACGGAGGTAGAAGTGAGTTAGCCTCATATGGAGGCTAACTCATCATTTGATTGTGAAGACCTGATATTCTTAACGTGGTAGATGGGATTCTAATCCAGGTCTTTTCAACCAAAGGGCTTATCTATATCAACTGAGCTACGGAGGATGAACTCACCTTCACTTGAAAAGCCTTGACTCCCCTACACAGGCTTCGAACCTGTGTCTTCCCAACCAAAGGTATCATCGCAACCGATTAAGCTATGGAGCCGTATACAGTGAAAATTACATTTCAAAATAGCAATACTCACACCCTCTTTCCATAAATTAAGGAACAAAAAGAAAAATCACAACTCAAACTGCATGATGAATTTTCATGCAATTCGGTGAAAAGCAGTATGATACGAGATGTGAAAGAAACAACCATAAAAGTATACTTTAATTCAGTAAAAAATGCATGCATGAAGACAAATATTGAAAAACAAGAGGTCAAATTGCCTCAATAAGGAATGTGGTCACCTCATAGAAATGGTAATAACCATTGCTCTTGAAAAGCTCTCCTAAGCTTCTGAAGGCTTTGTGTGTGTGTGTGTGGGATTTGAGAGCAGTTACACGTCTATCTAGCGTATCCCAGACATACTCATCAGAATTAAGGTCAGGAGACTTGGTTGGCTAGTTCATACGCATGATAGTCTTTTCTTGAAGATATTGGTGCACGAGCTTCGTCCAGTGAGGACGAGCATTATCGCCTATAGGATAAATATCTCCTATCGCACCAGCATACCGATGAACATAAGGGAACACGACCGGGCCTCTATAAGTTACAGCATTCGTGGTTCTACAAGAGCACAAACAAGTTGCAGTGTCCACCAAAAGATATGCCTTCCCAGACCATTACACTATCCTCACCTTAAGAATCCCTTTCACGGTGAATCGCATGGTAGAACAAATAGAGACTCGTCTGTAAAGACTGGATCCAAGACAAATGGAAGTCTTGGATCCAGATGACGTGGAGCCTGGATTATAAAAAATATGTTCTTTCCTCTGGCTTGGAGATAAGGGAATGCAGACTACCATACACACTACCTTCGTGAAGACTTGCCAGTGGAAGCTCATATCAGTGTTCCTATGGCCGACACGAGGTCAGATCGCAGCTGATTCAAGATAGCATTTGTTTCCGTAAGCAGATGATCAGAAATATTGATCACCTGCAGTTGTAGCCAGCCCGTGGCCTTCCGACACTATCTGGGGGATGCTGTTTGAAGCAATAATTTTTCATTTCGTGGCTCAAGTGCATATATCGATGATAACACCATTCATACACGATAACTACACTCGGCGTCACTTTCTACATAATGTATCTGACTTTCAGATGTTTCCCTATTCCCCTCGAGTTATCGCGAATCTTCCTCCATAACACAGCTTTCCAAACTTCCACGTCCCTACACGCTCTTTGCGCCATTGAAAACGATGCCGCATGTTGGTTCGGGTAATGTGGGACATGCATTTTGCGGTCCTACCATGGGAACCCATGTTATGAGCCTCATATCTGCATGTTTTTTGTGCAGATTCGTATTCAGTGGATGCCCGGAACTCCGTATTCAAATGAGTCGGCTGACGAATGGCGGTTTTACATATTATCCTTCGTGTCACCCTACGATCACGTTCGATAAGTGTGGTTACACTTGCAGTTTACACCCTGAGCTTCATCTCAGTATGGTATCACTAATTGTTGACTTGGGATGGCCCAATTTATCAACAATTTGGCGAACAGATAGGTCTGCAACATGGCATCATATCAGAACGCCTCGTTCAAACGCCACCATTTACCTTCTTACAGTCATTTCACCCACACACAGTTGCACTGACTTGGTAGCATCATATTTCTCCAAATTATACCAGCTAAAAACATGACTTGTTACATGGAACGATGCCCCTTGCTCATGGGGATGTCCGTTGACTTCTTTCCAAGCAGTCTAAGATGTTACTTAATGATGCCTGTTTAATAATATAGTGCCATGTCTGACCATATGAACCTCACAGACAAATGTACGTGGGCTGTTCAATAAGTAATGAGACTAATTTTACTGTGGCGAAACCACTCATCACAATACTCATTTCTGTGGAATAAAGAAATGTTGCTGTCTGTATTAACAAAAGAGGTTGATAGATGGCGTATACGGGCTGATGTGCCAGAGTGTCACGTGACTAAACGCAAGTGCTCATCGGCGCTCCTACGAGATGCTACCAGTCTTCGAAATGGAAGCGTCCTTGGAACAGCTTTATGCGATTAAATTTTGTGTGTTTGCAAAAATCGGCATCGGACACTTTTAACATGATACGCGAAGCTTTCCACGATGATGCAATATCGAGGGCAAGTGTTTTTCGCTGGCATAAAACTTTTAAAGGAAGGAAGGCAAAATGTGGAAGATCTTGAACGTGAGGGAAGACCTTCAACGTCCATCACAGAGACAATGGTCAACACAGCAGCGATTATCATCAAGCACGTCAAAAGGAAGCGTCCATTGCTGAAGAATGGCTTCTTATTGCACCACGATAATGCAAGGCCACATATTGCAGGTTGTGTAGTGGACGTTTTGCAGAACAACACAGATATCCTACCACACCCTCCATGCAGTCATGATCTGGCACCGTGCGATTTCTGGCTGTTTCCTCAGCTCAAGAAACTACTAAGAGGCCGCCATTTCGAAAGCAACGAAACATGTGTAAAAGCTGCGGAGGCGGTTTTGAAAGAACTCTCAAAAAACGGACTCACACATGTGTTTAAGAAGTGGACGCAACGTTGGGACAAATGCATCGCGTCTCACGGTAGTTGCTTCGACAAAGACCATGTAAATGATGGAGATTAAAGGTAATCTGTTTTTTGTATAAATATAGTCTTATTACTTATTGAACAGCCTACCTATTATCATACTCTAAGTAAATCCAATACTTTATATGGAAGTTTTCACTGCATTTCAGGTGGCCTGGTTAGCTGAGTGGGTAGCATATCTGCTCTCCACAGGTTCGAATCCTATGGCGAGCTTGTAGGTTTGCAATTGTCTTCAGGTAGGAAATTCATTTAACTGCTTGGTGAGATCGTTGTCCCCCCCCTTACTGGAGATGGGGCATGAAAAAGTTCCATATTGGTCTAGAGATCAAACATGGAAACACACATACACACGAGGAGGGGTGGTGAAAAGTTCGATAAACACCTCAATTCCTTTATGGTGATTATCACAACTTTTCAGCACATCCTCGTATAAAATATACATAAAATCAATAAAATAACTAAAGAAAAAAGTCCTTACCCTACTTACGGTGCGAATGTATGCAGTATTGACAAGTAAAGCTTTCCTGGGTGGGATTCAGACAAAACCTTCAAGAGAGAGAGAGAGAGAGAGACTAATTCTGGAAACAATTCTCAAAGAAATGTTTAATCTGGTTTCATCATCATGTATTTATATATCATAGATATTTTTCTTGTTTAGCTAAAGAACACTTGTTTAGCAATACAAATGTTCTTTTCCAGGTTGGCAGGAAAAAGACAAAGAGGAAGACCGAATTGATACAGTAAAACGCGCCTTAAAAGAGAAAAATATAAGATCTGATAATATTGGAGTCTTCATAGATAGCATATTAATTTGGAGGAAAATTATTAATCGGAAGTTAATAATGGTGTAACTTCTTCATGTAGTATTATCATAATTATCCTGCACATCCCCCTGAGGGCACGCATATTAAAGATTTAATGATGAGCTATGCTGACAACTAGTATCTTTGGTAAAGTAGCACTTGAAGCCAGCAATGAAAATATGTAATGACAGCAGAACAAGTGTTATAGACTTTAGACAAAGCGCGTCAATGAGTTGACCAGTGACAGTTGGTTCTGGTTTGATAACGCTGGCATATATTATTCAAAATGCATATTTTATTAACAAAAAAAAAAGTATTTTAAAATGCTTGAATTCTCAGTACACTGTAATAGTAATAAAATAATACATTTCTTTAGATTTATTATTATTATTTTAGACAACGCCTTAATTAGAGGCGCTGCTAACAGAAATTTCAACGGGCATTGCCTCCTCTAACCCTGCTGAAGTCCGAACTCAGCCCACGTATGTAGTTCTTTCCTAAGGCAATGGCCAAGGACACGAAGTTTCAGGAAGGCGATCGATCGCAAGATCAATGTACGCCTTACGTCTATCCACGCGCAGTAAACCGGTAGAAGCGCGAGGAGTGAGCAAACCGGGACTGAGTGTGCATAGAAGCATCGATTGTTCAATTCTATGTAATTATTTATCATTCAGAAAGTGTTCTACCTGCCACAAATAAATTTTAGCAAAAGATGGAGTGCATATGTTTATGTTTTACGCTTTGACCAGATGAATGCTGTATTTTCTTCATAAAATTCCTAACGAACGACGTCAGCTTATGTAATATGTACAATGGATTAATGAAAAACTAGAATTATGTCAGTCACCAGGGGAAATCAAACACGGACTAATTCATGAAACACTGTTTTCTGTTCAGGCTATGGTCGCGAGGCTTTTTTTTTTTTTTTTTTTTAAATTCGTAAAGAGAAAAATAAAATCATATACACGTGCAAACGAATATAATTTAATTCGCATACAAGAATAGGCAAAGTAAGACTTTATATTGTTAATCTGATTGAGGCAATGTCAAACAATATTGCTAACCGAAAACCCACAAGCAATATATAATACTTGCATCCAACTTTTAAAGATAACTTCATCCATGATAGGTTATAAACCAGCTATACATTACAACCATTAGTGGAGTAAGAAAAGTAAGTTAATCCAGGAACCTAGCCCTGGAAACTACAAACATGTAACAAACTTTTTTTTCCAAGTGACATCAGGCCTCCATCGAGCGATGAAAACCTACCACCCAAAGCTACAAGTGAACATCCATGTCAGCTAGGTTCAAACCCAGAGCCTGTCGGTTGGAGAGCGGATTTCTCCATTCGGAGAACCAGGCCAGCAAGTCAAATGGAATATTATTTCAAACATACACATGTTTTTAATATTGATCCTATCTACGAATAGATGGAAACCTCTAGCAGCTGTCGATATATTCCATCTAAAAGGATGGAAGGAATATACCAACAGATGATTTCTTCTATAGGTGTTATAGATTTTTTTTGACTTTTCCTGCCTGAAATATATGTAAAACTTGATTCATCGATAAGCAACAGTTACTTCCGATGGACCGTTTTTAAGTTGGAATTAAAGAGGGACGAATTCCAGCAATGATATATTACGTATTTTAATTGCTTTTATTCTCTGATCGGTTAGCCTGTTCAGTCAGAAGAAACATCCTGCCACATCGCACGAGACAGACTAACTCATATTCACTTAAAAAGCCTTCGAGTTGGAGTGAATAAGGTTTATAACTGCTTGTTAATAGCTTGTTAGAGCTAATTAAAATCCTCATGCAACAAATTTCTAGAACTAGTTTTCAGTAAAATGTATGGAATATATTTTTTGGAACTAATTAATTAGGCCTAATTAAATATGCATTCAATAAGCTGCTGGACCTTTCTCAGATGACTTTATTAATGAAACGATGTATACGTATTTCCATCACTGAGCTCTGCTGCATCCCCTTCCCCCCGACAAGTGCCGATTTTCTGAACCTTTACAATCTCAAATACTGGACTGGTGGAGGCGGGGGGAAAGACATCCTCGGTCAGCCAGATTTACTGACGAATTTTTTAAATCAGTGTTTAATCAAGTCCGCGCGGTTAGCCTAGTGGCTATGCGCTTTGCAACCATATGCCTAAGGAAGGAGTGTCCTAGGTTCGATTCCCGTCGACGACGCGCGGATCTTAAGGATCTTCCTCGGCCATACCAAAGTTAGCCAGTCTTGGGCGTGGACAGCATCTCCCCCCCCCCCCCGCACAAGCAGGCAAACCGGCCCCGTGAACACACACGGATACAGTCAAGAATATCGGCCTTAGGGGAATGCAGCAGAGGAGTGGCGAACCGGCTACATTAATACGCCGGTAACCCATCATTAGGAGGGGACGCAACCCGTCCTAGACGGATAGGAGGTTTAATGAAACTTTTCTGGCCGCGGCCCCCTAAAACAAAGCATATAACTCAGCTGTCACTAGCCCCTCCCAACCTACCTACCTTACAATATGATAGGTATTTTATCACCAGAAGGGAGCCATCGTATACACCTAAGTGCAAAATTGTGGAGTAGTTGGCATAACACACACAACTTTAATGTTTTTCATTGGAATATTAGGATAAGAATAGGTTATATGGCGAGGCACTTATCTAATATTTAGCTGTTTATTCAAGTACAAGCATTCAATGAATTAAGTTTATAAAAAGTAAAAAATACTAAATTAATTTGAGAATAATGGCACTGCTTTTTTCAGAAGCTAGTAAACATATGCCGGGTTCCAAGCTAGAGACTTTTCGTCAACATGTTATCCGGCTGCAGGTTTAGCCATTTTCTGTTTGTTGTTTTCAAATAAAAAAGTGTTGAAAACCCACCGTCACAGTTATAACTTGAGGAGGAAGGCAGCAAGTACTTCTGCTACGCGTGGGTTCAGGAAAATCCGACTGTATACGAGGGAGCCAAAAGTCCGTAAACTTTTTTCTCTGTAAAGCTCTTCAATGACATGTCTGAAGCTAGGTTTACAAATATCTCTTGCGATGAAAGCTTACCCTCGATATTTCTGACGTACGCTGTCCATGTAACAGGGCTCCTAATCCAATCCAATTCTGTCCCTGGTTATGGAAAATATTTTTTTTTTTAAGGAAGCCATAAATTTTTAGATTCATTGTTATTTCGTTTTAATTAGTTCCTCGATATATATATATATATTTTTTTTTTTTTTGGGGGGGGGGGAATCGGTTAAGATATCTCGCCGTTGCAGTTCGGTGCATTTTTTCGCCGTAGTAGACTTTGTGAAGTTTCTAATCCTTAGTAGTATTTATTCGTACATAATCGTGTTTGTGAGCGCGTGTTGTCGATTTGCATGGAATGCTGCGTGTTAAACCCCCCCCCCAAAAAAAAAATCCACTTACACCTGCACTAAAGTTCGATTCCATCAGTTGGAAAAAAGATAAGGGGCCCTGACAAAGTTTTACTAATCAGTAATAGTTATACGATAGAACTTGGAAGTATTTCTTCTCGAGACTTACTGTTACAGAAATCACCACGAGGCTACTCTTTTTCTAGTAAGAGCCGCTAAGAAAATTAATTGGTGACGATTGGTCTACACCAGGGGTTGGCAAACTGTGGCTCCCGAGACAATATTGGTTTTCATTGCCATTTTTTCTAAACTTTTATTTTAATAATCTATAGTAGTATAGTACAATATTAGAATATTTTATTTCGTAAATGCTTTAAAGATAAGTAAAAAAACATATATTTTGAAACTTTACATTTTTAGCTTTTAAATGGTACCGGCCAAAAGGGTTGTTATCGTATTTGGTTGGTAAAAAGTGTTTCGATATTTTATAGCCTGTGTCGCTCCGGCCAAAATTAGTTCCAAAAGTGACCACCATGATCGCTGCATTACCCACCGCCTCTGTTGCCTGGACTCTGCGTCATCACTCTTCATGCAGTACACACAAGTTACGCACTCGTGGTGGTAGCGAAACATAGCTAGTGAATTTTAGTGTAGATAAGTACTTTTCTGATTAATAAATAAGATTGATTTAAGTGAAAGTTATAAAACCCTTGTTTAAAATGACTGAGCAACAGATGAGTATAAAACGGAAATATGAATAAGAAATGAGAGTGTTTAACCAATAATAGGAAGACGATTTTAACTGAAACAATGCGAAGGAAACTTAGAAACACTTTATTTTGAGAATAGGTTTGAGAAACTAAAAAAAGTTAAAGCCATGTGAGTAGGACTACTATATAGTTGTCTTTTTTTATTATTTATAAATACAATTTTAAAATAATATTTTCTGCGGCTCTTGAACATTCAAAAATGTATTATATGCGGTTCTTATTACCGAAGAACTTGTCCACCCCTGGTCTATACTGACAATGGTTCTGCTTCCCCACTCCCCCTTTTTTTTTTTGACATCTTAATCATAATTAGATTACACGGCCATATTCATTCTGTCCACGAGAACAAAATTACTTCGCATAAAAATAATTCAATCTTAAAAACGGCAAAAAAAAATAATAATCGCACATATAGACCTTTATAATTTTTCGTAAGGTGAGCTGTTCACTAGGGTACAGTTCATCTATGAGGTACTGGTCACTTTGACAATACTGTCCCACTGTAGATAGCTTCCGGTACCACATGTTTTAAGATAAATGAATTTAATACGACTAAAATAAATAAATAATAACCCTATAAGTTTCGTAAGTCGTCAAAATTACATCGTCAGGAATATTAGCAAAAGTTTTTTTTTTTTTAAAGATACTAGAAATAATTAATTACACATATTAGATGTTATCAGAACTTCACAATTGACACATTTAAATAAGTAACAAGAATAAAAAATAAAAAAAAACATTAAATTAATTCCTGTATACGTGTTGGAAAAATGCTAGTTGGTGTTGTTACGTTCCATAGTATCACGCGTCGTATCCTAGGTAGCGGAATTAGATTTTTACTAAAAAACAGACCAAACTTGGTGTAGGGTTAGGCCTTAATTTTTGTTACATTGTGTGGGGATCCGCAGCATTTGCGAGGATTCCTTGAACTCGCTTATAAAACAATCATGATCAATATAAAATCTTTTTGTTTGTCGCCAAACTATTTGATGGCATGTGGAACGTGTATTAAATGCCGAACCTGATTTATGCAGTCACCTTTTTTTTTTTTTTGACATCTCTTACATTTTCAGACATGCAGATCTTCACCGACCTTCCGTCTGGCCCACAAGAGCAATGTATCTCGAACGTCTAGTAAAGCGGCTTTTTTAAGCCATTACTTAAAATCTCCAGATTCTTATATCAACCAAAACTTCCACATCATCCAATGAAAAAAACATGCATTTATGAGATTCACTGCTCTTGTGTCACTCTTGCAAATCTGATGATATCAATCCAACGTGATTTTGGTCAGCTTCGTGGTCGTTTTTCCTCTCGTGGAATCCAATCCAGTACTTCTTTTGTCCATCGTTGATCTTGTCTTCCAGCAATATCCTCTGCTACTAATGGCTCAAGCAAAAAGTTAAGCAAGTTTCAGCGCGGTCAGTAGTTGGAAGGGGTTCAATCGTTCGATGCTGTTGCCACACTCTCCCTCGATGAGTCTTGGGACTCCCTGGAGGTGTCACATAATAATAATATGCCCAGCCCATTACCACTTCAGATGTTTCACTCTTCCTATGTCTGAGATTTTGGTTAGATTTCTCATCCACGTATTCCTTTTGTGATATCAAGCACACTTCTTTCCATACTAAAATTGTGTTGTTCTTAATTTTTAAATTTCCTTTGCCTTTAGTGTCCATGTTTCACAGCCAATATAGGAAGAATGCATTGATACTTTTCTCTTCAGGCATAATGGTAGTTGGCTTTTGAATACTGATTGCAATTTTTCAAATGCTATCCATCCAAGCATTGTGCGTGTCTTTTAATTTCATCCATTACTTGTTTAATTTCATCAGTATTGATTTTTTATTATTTCTGGTTGGATACAGCTATTGAACATAACTTGAATCTTCTTCAAGTTTATCTTTAGGCCAGCTGTTTTGCTAGCAATTTGGAGTTCATGGATACATGTCTGTAATTCATGCGCAGTTGAAGTAAAGATAACTATGTCATCTGCAAAGCGCAAATGGCTTAAATATCTTCCATTTATTTTCAGACCTTTCTCTTTCCAATCAAGAAGTTTCAATATTTCTTCTATGCACGCTGTGAATAATTTTGGAGATATTCTGTCACCCTGTCTTCCACAGTAGAGATGTTTACAATGAAATTAATTTCTGCTGTTGCATTGGATGCTGATTTCATGGTCCTGAAGTATGACTCCTCCACTTGCTGGTTTCGTAATGGTTTAAAGCAGGCATGTCAAACACACAGCCCGCCAAACTTTGTAACCAATATGGTTAACTTTTGACAACACCGATTTCAATAAACATTTCCGCTTAAGATTATTTTATACGCCAAACTACTCTGCAATTTCTAAAGGAAATAATCTTCTATTTGTCATTTCAAAAAAAAAAAAAAAAAAAAAAAAAAAAAAAAAAAAAAAAGACAAAATCTTGTTACACCACTGCATAAATATCGAATTTTAACGAGCAAGTCTACGTACGCGGCTACATCCGCTGACCACAGCAATCAGAGGTTAGCCATTAGCAATTTTCAAGTCGTAAAGAAGTGTAGTGTTTTCTTTATAATTAATAAAGAATTTATAAAATTAATGTCGAAACCTTCAACCAGTATGACTAAAAAACGATTAATTGAAGAACATCGTAGTTTTCAAGAAAAATGGGAGTTACAATATTTTTGTATTCAAGGAAAAAAAAAATTATGCCTGATATTTAGAAACTGTATTGCAGTTTGCAAACAATATAATATTAAAAGACATTACGATACAAATCATAAAGAAAACTATGACAAAATGTTGCGAAACTTCGTGAAGATAAATTGTCAGAATTAAAGTTAACACTTCAAAATCAACAAAGTGTATTTACCAAACCTATTGAAGATAATAGAGCTACGGTAAAAACCAGGTATTTGTTATCACATCTGATCAACTTAAAAATATAAGCTTATCTCGAAATACCATTGCTAACAGAATTGATGATATAGCCGGGAACTTAAGGAATCAACTAAAATCAACAATTCCAACATTTGAGACCTATTCCTTTACAATTGACGACGAAAGTACAGATGTACGGGATATAGCTCAGCTGGCTGTATTTATTCGTGGATGCGATATGAACTTAAAAGTAAGTGAAGAACTTCTAGAAATTATTCCTATGCACGAGACAATCACTGGAATTGATATTTTTTGACGCCCTTATGGAAGTTTTGAACGAATACAATTTACCGTTAAAAAAGCTAGCTTGTCTTGCAACTGATGGTGCTGCTGCCATGACTGGTGTTGTTCAAGGAGTTGTTACAAATTTAAAAGAAAAATGCAGAGAACAAGGTAGTAATAATTTTCAACATTTTCATTGCATTATTCATCAGCAAACACTATGCTCCAAAGTTTTAAATATTGGACATGTCCTAAAAATGTCAGTAAAATTGTAAATTATATTCGCGCACGTGGGCTTAATCATCGCTAATTTAGTAACTTTCTAGAAGATATAGAAAGTGAATATAGCGATCTACCTTATTATACAGAAATTAGATAGGTTTCCAGTAAAAGTTTTAAAGCGATTCTTCGAATTGCTGGACGAAATTCATATTTTTTTTAGAATCGAAAAATTATGAATGTGAAATATTAAAAAATGATCAATGGATAAAGGACCTGGCTTTTAAAGTTGACATTACAAGTCACCTTATTCAATTTAATCTTAAGCTACAAGGCAAACATCAAGTATTATCATGTTATTTGACAATATTAACGTTTTCAAACAGAAATTATTACTTTGGCAAAAACAAATTCAAAAAGAAAATTATCATATTTTGAATGTTGTCAATCATTATTAATAAAATCACCGAATTGAAATTTTCAGAATATGCCAATCAAATTAAGTTATTTGAAAATGAATTCGAAAGAAGATTTTTAGATTTTAAGAAATATGAAAATCAGTTTCACTATTTACTTCTCCTCTTTGGTTGATGTTGAAACTGTTGATGACAATTTACAGTTGGAATTAATCGAAATTCAGTGCGATTCCGTATTGAAACATAAATATATGGATGTTGGAATTTCAAAGCTCTATAATCATTTATCAGTCGATCGATACCCCAATGTGCTATGTGCAATTAGGCATATTTTATCTATGTTCGGTAGCACATATTTATGCGAACAACTATTTTCAACTTTAAAGAATAATAAAACTATGGAAAGATCAAGATTAACAGACCAGCATGTGCCAGCAATATTGAAAATAACTACAGCTCAACAAATTCAACCAAATTTTGAAGATTTCGTTAATGAAAAACGTGTCAAGTTTCTTCAAAAATATGTATAATTTTATTTAAATATGTAAACTTTATATTTTAAATTTTTGTAACATGGTTGTATTTTGTACTTCTAATGTTAGTATTAAAAAATCTGTTTCCTCTTTATTTCGAGATTTTTTTTCTGTTGCGGCCCGCGGCGTGATGTATAATTCTTAATTTGGCCCTTGGAGGTCAACGAGTTTGACATGCCTGGTATGCTTTGATCCAGTAATGCACAAGTTTTTACTGGATCAAAGTCTTTCTCATAATCAATAAAACCAAGACATAATGGTAACTGATAAACATTATATCGTTCAATAAACTTCATGATGTGAACATATAAATGAAGGGGGAAAAAAAAGATGAGGTTAATCGTTAAATATGCAAACTGGTATCATTAATCGATTTATCTTTTATTTAAACCAAAAACAGTTGTGGATGACAGTTTCCTCCAAAACAGATATTTTCAAGCAACATGCATCACGAGTAGATATTGCTGGTTATCCTAAAATTTCGGCACGATTTACCTGTTAGGACCATCTAATCCTAAAATTCTTAAAAACACTTCTTACATCCTAGACTGAATGTAAATCAAGATAAACTATTTTTGTTTAGGTAAATCGTCAGACGCAATGCCGTTTCACCTTGGGTGGGGGGGGGGGGGGAAGCCCCATCCAAGTAAATGCAACGGACCCTTTATAACGGCATATCTGGGGGGAAAAAACACTGGTACGCACGATAATGAACGTGTGTGCGTGTTGATCGTTCTTCACGACGGAATGGAGAAAGCCTATAATGCTAGCGAAACTAATGCAAGCATATCATGTCTGCAAATTGTGTATTCTCTGAGGAAAAGCAACACGGGATTCCTGAAGGAGAAACAGTGCCACCCGCTCATCTTTAGTTTAAATACCCGTATTCTAATCTTACTACGGAATCGATCGTTTTCTTTTTTTTTCCCCATTCCCCAACTGCAAAGGGCATCCATCCCTCTGTGGCATGGATGTTTGAAAGCCTAAGATGGTAGATGATTTTCTTAACCCACTATAACATAAGTCTTGTTTAATGAAGGCCTGAAAGTAGCAAGTAAAGACTATTTTTGGTCGCTGCAGAGCAGAGCTTTTACTAAAGTGTGCTAATAAGGTTCCAAACTTTTCATCAACGCTCATTCACTTATCCTCTTTAAAAAGAAAGGTGTTATCAAATGAGAAAAAAAAATCATCACTCCAAGACTTCCGCATAATTTATATTGCAGTGCATCGCGTCATAACATAATCGGCAAATTAATGTCCGTTGTTCCGGGAATATAAAAAAAAAAAAAGAAGTCCGCCTAAGAACTAAAAAAAATTATAATCCAAAACTTTTAACTAGAAAGATAAATAATTATATATAGTATTAAAATGAACAAT
Organism: Typopeltis vanoorti; assembly: GCF_054136105.1. Taxonomy (NCBI): domain Eukaryota; kingdom Metazoa; phylum Arthropoda; class Arachnida; order Uropygi; family Thelyphonidae; genus Typopeltis; species Typopeltis vanoorti. The sequence goes on along the minus strand of NC_143574.1, from coordinate 25,631,407 downwards.
AACATTTTCAACACACGTAAACGAAACAGTGGCGTCCTCTGTAGGAGAGGCGGACAAAACTAGGTCACCGTGTCAAGGACTCATAACAGCTGTAAGAAGCGTTTCGCTTTTGATCTCCACTAGCATTTACGGTAATTCGGCTCATTCTTTCAAAAAACAATGCTTGTCTGTATTTATCCGAAGTTATATATTTTCTTGAGTTCACACTGCTGTACTACATTTAACTGCTAAAAATGACGTGCATAAATACGAACAGGAAAGACTGGAGGATTTTGAAAATCAACCAAATTTCAGTCTAAAACAAAGACAAATAATGTCATGTGTAAACGAAGTATGCATCATTAGCATTAAATCTGGTGCAGGGAAGCCAAGCTTATATAGTATCAATGTCAGATACACAGAATTCGTAAGGTCAAAATTACCGGTAGCTTTATGTAACCATTCACAATAAAAGTAAAACTAACTAAATAAAATAAGTTAGCTAGAGAAGCGTGTAAAACATACGGAACAAATTTCAATCACTTAATGCGCCCGAAATACAAGTTTAGCACTATTATTACATTAGCTGACGACTATTCTTTCACTAAAAGAAATTTTTTAGAAAAAAAAAAAAAATCTGTTCCATAACATGAATTCCCGAAAAAATGTAACATGTCTACGAGGGTGGTCTGAAAAGTTCACAGCCTCGACCATAGATGGCAACATTATCGGCAAGATTTTTATTTTTCTTACATCTGTCATAAGCATCCATGTGAAATTGCAATATCAAGTAGGTTGTTTTATACAGTTGTCTGTATTCAATTTTATCCATTTTATCGAAATGGATAAAATTGACTATCGTGCGGTTATAAAAATTCTTTGTAAAAGAAGGTTTAACGGCAAAAGAAATTCATTCGAAGTTCATAAAAGTTTATGGGCACTCTTCTCCTTCGTTTTCGACAATTAGGAAATGGGCTGCCGAGTTTAAACGTGGCCGTACCAGGCCTTGAAGATGGTCCACGTGAAGGACGTCCAAAAGTGTAACAACAGAAATCATTGATCAAGTGCACGATATGGTATTGAATGACAGGCGAGTCAAAAGTGCGTGAAACTGCTGAGACCAGAGGCATTTCAAAAGAACATGTAGGATATATTTTACATGAAGAATTGCATATGAAAAAGCTTTGCGCAAGATGGGTGACGCGCTTGCTCAAAGCAAATCAAAAACTCACTCGCATGAAAATCTCTGAACAGTGCTTGGAGAGTTTTTAACAAGAATAAAATTGATTTTGTGCGTCAATTTATTACTAGGGATGAGACTTGAGTTCACCATTGCACACCAGAATCCAAACAGCAGTCAAAACAGTGGACAGAAGCCAGTAAAGAAGTCAAAGTCGGTTCCATCAGCAACAAAGGCCATGGCATCGGTGTTTTGGGATGCTAAAGGCATTTTGTTTATGATCTTGAGAAGGGTAAAACAATAACCGGGGAATATTATTCCGATCTTTTAATTAGACTACACGAAAAAATTCGTGAAAAAGACCCAGTTTGCAGAAGAAAAAAAAATCATCTTTCATCAAGACAATGCACCTGCCCACAAGTGTTTTGCAATGGGAAAATTAAGGGATCTGCACTATGAATTGTTGGAACATTCACCCTATTCCCCAGATTTGGCTCCCTCTGACTTCTATCTCTTCCCAAAACAAAAACTCTTCTTAGCTGGTCAGTTTTTTTCTTCGAATCAAGAGGTGAGTGCAGCTGTAGAGGGGTATTTTGCAGATCTTACAGAGAACCACTACAGGGACAGGACAATAGCGCTGGAATAAATGTATTAGTCTTAAGGGAGATTATGTTGAAAAATAAAAATAATTTTTAAATTATAAATTTGTATTTTCATTGTTAGGCCGAGAACTTTTCAGACCACCCATATAATTTCCCTTTATTTTTTTTAGCAGATTTATAAATTTTCTGAGTAAATGTTTTATTTGTATAATGACTACAAAATAACAAAACGAGGGCTTTCTTCATAATAACCAGTACCGTCGACAGGGTGTAGCATAGAGGCAGCTTGCCTCACGGCGGGGCTTAATAAGAGTGCTCGTTCAGCCATATTGTGGTAGGCGCCATCGCTGCTAACAATTCGTGTTAGCGTACCAAGTGCGGAAAGACGTTTTTCCAAGCTTAAACTGATTAAAAATTATTTGCGAACTGTAATGATCCAAGAAAGATTGGTTGGTCTAGCCACTATGTCGATAAAGGCGAACATACCTTATAATTTAAATTTAGAAGAGCATATAAACAGTTTTATTGTGCGATATCCCAATAGAGCAAACATTTAATTAATATTATTATGTAATCATTTTGCATTAATGTTTCTCTTGTAATAAAACAAAATAGCAATTGGAGATTTTCTTATATTTTGTTTTATAATCCATCAGGGGCGATATGTAATTGTCTCAGGGCGCGATCTAATCTGGCGACGGCTCTGATTGATAATAACTGCTTATGCCAGATATCAACCTGGTCCCTCTTCTGCATTTTCTCCAGCATGCAGAACCCCCCCCCCCACCTTTTTTTTTTTTTTTTTTTTGGTTAAGATAAATTAGGGGGTACACTCTATGTTCGTCTACACAACACTGTTTCTTACAGGGAAATAATCTAAAGAGCAAAACTGACCCAAGAATTGGTGGTCAATTATTGAATTACTTTTTACCTGGGAAAAAACTGACAGCAACTACTAAAATGATTTGGTAGATAATTCGTGTGAAACAGGAGCAGCACATGCCGATTGTGTATAATTATGTGTTACAGATAGAAATATAGAATTAAGTTATTCTGTATAATAATTCAGTATTCTACAGTGTTTTGACTGATATGTTTAGGTAAAGCATGAAATTATATAGTTATTGTACACATTAACTAGGGAATTATAAAAATAACTACGAGGATGTTGCTAAACCATTTAAAGAACACATTTTATTATACACTTTAGAAGGTAGAGTTCAAAAAACCATTTATTACTAATTAATAAATTAATCTCGGACATGCGATAATAGCGGGTATATGATTTAAAAGTTGATTGATATATTTTTTAGTATTTGGAGTTCCCAGTATTTTGCACTCTGATTATTGGCGCGAATTTCCAAATAAAAGAAGAGAAAACTGTAAGATTCGTGGCCATTTTTTTCGGTAGTCATTTGGATTATGGAGGATCGACTTGTTAGTTTTGATATTGTGGTGCGTTTATTACACTATGTGTCTTGAAGATCATGCAATTTTTGAATCAATGTTCTTACCAAATCAGTTCAGAGTCCTGCAGCAGTGCCGGTAAGACTACAACTGCACGGTAAGCGTTTTTTTTTTTTTTTTTTTAAATATCAACTTTAGATACTTCACATTGATAGTCATGGAAAAACAGCTAAATGAGACAATATTTGAGGAGGTATATAGAGAATTTATAAGACTAGGTGAACTACTTAACAATTGGCCGGGAAAAGTGAAACTTTACGACACGTTTCCTTCGGTGCCTTCTACACCTTCAGACTTTGTAGAAGTGCGTGCACGGCAAAAAGCAAACAACAGAAGAACCGCACAATGACAACGAAATGGAACAGGATTCTCAGAGTTCGGACGCCGCTATTTCTCCTAAAGAAAAGGTGCCTCCAATCATCCTTAGAGAAAAGCAGAAATGGGCAGCTTTAAGATCCACAATGTCCAATCTGCACACTGGCTTCATTAAGGTCAAAAACATGGATGAAGGCATAAAGATACAGCCAGCAACAGTGACAGACTATAGAAGGTTGACTAAAGTACTGGACGATAGAGGCATCCAGTATCATACCTTTGCGCTCATCTCGGAAAAAAACTTAAAAGTGGTCCTTCGCGGTATCTGTGAAGACACTGACACAGTAGAAATAGCTGCTGACCTTAATTCTCAGGATCTGCCTCCAGTTAAGGTCAGCAGAATGTACAAAGCAGACAAGACTCCCATGCCATTAGTCCCAGTAGAGATTCATAAAATTTACAAAAATATCTACAACCTAAAAACAATCTATGGACTATCGTCACACCAGAACCACTCCGGAAAAGATTAGATTCTGGGCATGGCCAAACTTCTGGCAACAGCAGAATATAGATGTTTGAAATGTGGGGACAGCTATCCCACTAATACCGGGGAAAAGCCGAGGACCACTTCGGCCAAATGTGCCAACTGCAGCGGCCCTCATCCTGAGAACTACAAAGGATGTACAACAGACAGATGGAGGCAGTCAATCAGTCCTCCTACAGTATAAGAACTCCAGAAGCTCAGGCATCAAAACCGGAGACTCAGCGGCCACAGTCGGAAACCTCCAAAAATAGAGACACCCAAAAGCAAACAAGAAGTTATGCCGATGTGACCCGTACAAATAGACCAATACCAGAACAAAATCAACCAATAGCACCTAAAAACCTAACAGCTGTTATTACGGCCTCATTAGCAAACATGCTACAAGATTTCAGCCTGTCAAACCCTACTGCAGCCTCCACTAAAAGATTTCTTCGTGAAACTCAGGTCATCCTCACAGCTCTCATAAATGAATAGTAACAAACTCATTCCAGCATCACTTCAGATAGTTGCTTGGAACGCAAATAGCCTCAAAAACAAAATTCTGGAACTCCGAAATTTCACATATAGGTATCAACCAAATGTTATATTAATCAGTGAAACTCATTTAAGACCCTCAGACAATCCTACAATAAGGGGCTATCACCTATACAGAAATGACAGACTACTTCACAGAGGCGGCGGCACTGCCATCTTCATTAAAAACTACATTAAGCACCACTCTGTGAGCAATCCTTCAACCACTAACCTTGAGATCACAAGTGTGGAAGTAGTCACCAGCTCCACTGGCAAACTGAAAATCTACTCAGCTTACAACCCTCCCCAAAAATCTCTACTTCACTCAGACCTAAATGCCATCTTATGCATCAGAGAGCCCACATTATAGCCGGGGATTCTGAATTCCAAGCACCCTGCGTGGAATTGCACAAACACCAAAGAATAGTTGCATCCTTTCCAATTACTTGGGATCAAGCAACGCTGTTGTGGCAGGCCCCACCGAACCAACTCATCTCAGTACATTTGGCACTGCTGACATCCTGGATATAGCTATCCTGCAGGATATCAAACTTCAATACAGCATCATATCTATGGATGAACTATCATCCGATCACAATCCAATTCTACTACAGCTGGGAAATCAAGAATACCTGTGTCCTCCTTCTCACTCCTACATAGCATGGGAAAGACTGTTAACAGCACTCAAGGATTATATTGGACCTGTTCCTCACATACACACAAAAGAAGTAGAAACTGCAGTTACAAATCTCACACAACAAATTAATTCTGCTATAAAAGGTAGCTACCTCCTACAAATCTGCCCACAAGCCAAATCGTTTGCCTGAAGACATCACGAACTTGATCAGAGACAAAAACAGAGCTAGGAAAAGATTCTGTAACACACGTGCACCACAAGATAAAACAGCTCTAAACAGGATAAATGGGACAGTAAGAGATGCACTTAAAACTCAGAGAAACCAAGTTTGGGATAAAAAGTTATCCTCTATCTGGGGGGGGGTTACTGAGAAACATCAGAAATAAAAACAGTTCCCCCCCCATAATTTCAAACCAGGGCTTAGTTCACACAGATGTAGATAAGGCAGAAGCCATACTAAAGAATCTAGAGGAGCAGTGCAAACCCTCTTACAACAACTTAGATTTCATTCACTTGTACAAAATCCACAGACAGGTCAGACACGCTTTAAATCTCCCAGATACCAGTGCTGACCATATTGCACCCACATCACCTGTTGAATTATATGATATTATTAAAAAACTTAAGAAACAATAAAGCTCCTGGACCAGACGGCATCTCAAACAGGGTGATCAAGCCGCTGCCTCGGAAAGCTGTAGTGCACTTGACCAGTATAATAAATGCAATCTTAAGATTTTACTATTTTCCTTCCACCTGGAAACTGGCTGATGTAATTCCTACACATAAGCCAGGCAAAGACCCACACCTACCGCAAAATTATCGTCCAATCAGTCTCATCTCTAATCTGGGTAAGGTTGTGGAGAAGGTCATCCTCTCACAACTACAAACCTCAGTAAATGACCTAAACATCCTCCCTAAAGAACAGTTTGGTTTTCGGCAACACCATAGTACTACCCAGCAAATCCACAGAATTGTAGAATACATCACCACCAGCTATAAATGGTGCCAGTACACAGGAGCTGTTTTCCTAGACCTATCCAAAGCATTCGACAAAATCTGGCATTTTGGACTCCTACACAAACTTATCTCATCCAGTACCTCACTAAAAATGGTTCATCTAATCCATTCATATCTTCAGAATAGATCAATGCAAGTAAAAATCAATGGCTCTACATTGTCCCAGCACCATATCTTTGCTGGAGTGCCGCAGGGATCCCTATGGGCTCCATTGCTGTTTTCTGTATACATGTTGGACATCCCGCACAATCCGATGTCTTCCATTTTGGCCTTGTATTTGGACAAGGCAGCAATACTAACCAGATCTCTCCGACCCCATTTAATTACCAGAGAGCTTCAAGAAAACCTTCTAAAGCTGGAGGGTTGGTTCTCCAAATGGAGATTGGAAGTCAATCCCCAGAAAAGCTTAGCCATTCTTTTCTCAAAAAGGCCAATGTCTCCTGCAGGAGATGTGTTACTATTCAATACTAAAATTCCCTGGAAGACAGAAACAAATTACCTGGGTGTAATTCTCGACAAAAAGCTATCTTTCAACCAACACATCAAGTCTACGTGCGCAAAGGCATCTAAAGCCATAGCTCAGATCTATCTGCTAATTAATAGAAATAGCAAGCTCAGCAACAGAATCAAATTGCAGCTATACCAGATGATGATTCGTCCTATAATCACCTATGCCTCTCCAGCCTGGAGCCACACCTCTAATATTAACATTATCAAGATACAACGAGACCAGAACAAGTGCTTGAGAATGATTCTGAACGCCCCGTGGTATGTTAGAAACAATCAACTTCATAGAGATACAAATATTCCTTATAATTTCTCTTTTCTACAATCCTTAGCATCCAAGTTTTTCCTAAAGACATCCACACACCCCAACGATTTGGTTCAGCAAGCTGCAGCATACGAGGCAACGGACATATTCAAATATAGAAGACCAAAAGCTATATTAGCCTCCTATAGCGATGCATAATCTCCATGCCCATTCAGGGCGAGCAAACTGCTCATAAATTTTACCCTCACTGTAACCACAACAGATAGTGGGGAATATGAAAAGCATCTTGCTTCACCCCTAAAGACATAAATGTCAATTGTCAATTGATCCGTGGCCAGATTTGAAAACTGCACATGGGAAACAAAAGGTGCAGCCAAAGTCAGGGAGTGTGGACAGAGCAAATCAGGACACCGAAAATACATTGACGACACAGATGCAGGATAATACCATAACTAAATGAAGTAAGCCACCGCAGTGTGTCGAATTTATGAAAAATAGATCATACTCACTCAGCTATTAAAATAACTCCCTATGAAGTAATGTTTGGTACTGCAGAGGTAGGTTTGTCTACTTCGGTATTGTCTTAAGATATATTTGAGTGTATAAAAGATGAAGATTTAAGCAAAGCATTCAAAATCAGAGAAAATTTTTCCAAGAAAGAAAACCACTAAGAAGAAATTAGGGAATGTAACAAAACGAAAGGTATAGTATGTTTTAAAGAATACACGTCAGCTTATTTGCATTGCATGCAAAAAATTGCAGGTAATATATGGTTTGGATGTAAATGTAAATGCGTCATTTCTCGCATGTTTGGTCACATATTCCTTGTACTGTGAAACGATCAGTTTCCCAGTACGAGGGACAAGTGCTGTCAATTATATATTATTATTATGCTGGCATCTCCATAGAGTTAGAAGACTCATTGAGGGAGACCCAAACTATCCACACAATATTTATGAAACCTCTTTGTAAATTCATTAACAGATGAAGCACCTACAATTGCATCTGGCAACACATTACATTTCACCACTCCCCAAGCGAAAAATCTAGTCCTCACACTGTTGTTAACCACACTCTTATTAATTTCCAGGGATGACCTCTTATTCTTCTACCACTATCCCACTGCTGAAATGTTTCCCCTACATCAATCCTATAAAACTTTTAGCGAATATCCCCCCCCACCTCTTTGCCTATCAACCAACTTCTGTAACCCATAAACTCTTAACCTATCAATGTAAAGACCACCAACTTGGTCACTTGTCTGCGAATCTTTTCTACCATGGTTACTGATGATTAATTTTATGAATTTATGAAACATTACGTGACATGGTGGTGCATTATATTAAAAGCTGTTCAAAATTCATAATGCGTTCCTAACTCATTGTCCCACAATGGGTAATAAATTTTTAAACCTGCAAGGGGGAGAAAAAAAAAAAGGCTACATGAGTGGGTAAGTGGTCGATATATGATTCACTGGTGCAAAGTGTAGGGTTTTATTTTCTGACCCTGGATAAATAATTCTGATACTGCTTTCTTCTTTCATATCATCTCTGATACCATACTCTCCACTTTTGAAATAATTTGTACCTGCCAAAGAAACAATCATCTCTTTCAACTTTACTCCTTTGCATCCTGACAACCTTAACAATATTCGTAATCTCTGCAGCTGGAAAACATATCTTGATCTCATTAAGCACTCATATCACAGGATCATCATACAACACTCCCCCTCTCTTTTCTGTTATACATTCCTTTCTCTTCATGAACACTTCCTTCTCTTCTTAGCTCTACCACTTCCAGATGCTTCTCCAATTATTCAAGTTCATGCTTTGTCTGTGAAACTCCATGTAAGCACCTTATTTCTCTCATCATTTTGTTTCCATCTTTCATTCTGTTCTCGCTATCACTTATGTTATCTGCTGCTTGCTTTCACTACTTTATTTTCACCTACAATTTTGTCAACATTATTATTTTTCCACCTTTTGCTATTCACCACTCTGCCATCCTGCTCTCTCTCTCTCTCTCTCTCTCTGAATTCTGGCACTCACTTTCAAAAGTTAATGATAAAGATTTAGTTATCCTTCTTAGGATCAGTTGAATATGGACTATTTCCTGGTTGTAGGATAAATGCCAAAATAGGAAAGCATAGCAAGACAACACAAAACAGAGGCTATAAGCCACTGGAAGATAAACCTTCAAAACTGGAGATATGCTATCAAGGCCAGGAAACAGTGCTAAATATGGAGACAATTCTCCTGATTACTTTTTTTTTTTTTTTAACAAAAAAAGTATTAAATGCAAAAGGGGCACCACCAATTGGACATGTTAGATGTTTTCTCACTTTTGGCAATTTTAATATTGTTTTGGATTTGTTTATAATTTGCTTCAAGCATCTTAAGCTTTAGCAAAATTTACTAGCAAAAAAGGAAGATAAGCAGGATCAAGCATGATAAACTCAATAATTAACTAATTTACAGTATTATTATTCATTACAGTAACCTCCATGGAGTCAGTGCTCATTGTGGTAGCTCACTTAACTAGCATAATTTTATTTAAAATTATGACAACAAGATGCATATAACTTACTAATGAAATCTTTGTTTTTGGATTCTGATAGACTGAGCAAATCAGTTGAGTTAGAGCTTCATTTATAAACAAAACTGAAACGGTTAAGAAAATGAACATGGGGGGGGGGGGGGGAGAACAAAATATTTGCATAATCAACAAAAACTGAGAAAACTTATGTTCTACTTCATGTCCAATATCTGCAAAAAAAGATTTGTTTTAATGTTATGCATTTTATCATAATGATAAAATTATTTCAGAAGATTAGCCGGCCTGGTTGGCTGAGTGGTTAGCGTATCCGGTCTCCAGCCAAAAGGCTGCGGGTTTGAATCTGGCCAGGGGCATGGATGTTTGTGAGTCTGAAAATATTAGTTGTGGTGGTCGGCAGTAGATGGTGTTGGTGTAGATGATGCAGGTAGTTGCATTTGGTGCAGTGTTGGAGACTGAGTGTTGTAGAGTAGGTGCCCTCCCTCGATGAGTCTTTGGACTCCTTGGAGGTGTTACATAATAATAATAATATATTATTCATGAATGATTAGTACTACTATGCAGGCAACTCTGTGGAATCCAAAAGATTATAAGAGGTCCCACATTAACCATTACTAATAATGCCATCATATCATTCCTTAAAGTTTTTCACCAACAAAGAACTCATGACCATCTCTAGTGGCTTATTTTACTCATTTTCTACACACTCCAAGCAAAAAATAAAATAAAATAAATAAAAAATAAAATAATCATAATATTTTCACCTTGCTAACCACACTTCCAGGGGTGGTCTCCGTCCTCTCCCATCCAGTAACATGCTGGAAAATTTATTTATGTTTATTGTATAAACCCTTTTAGGCAATTTATATGCTTCTATCATGTCCTATCTTTTCCACTTATTATCATCTAATTTTTATAACCCCTGCATCCCCAAACTCTCAGTCTATCCAACCAGTTGATTGATTTCTTATGAATCCTCTTCAGCTTCCATCACAACTCAGGCAGCCAAATCTGTTCACATCTGCATATATATATATTATATATATATATATATATATATATATATATATATTTATTTATTTATTTATTAATCGCATTATGGTAGCATTTTATTATATTTTCATTTGTGTGAAAAATTCCATGACTGTGAATTTACAATTATAGTTACAATTGCTACTATGTCTTGAATGTGAAGCACTGCATATATAGCATGCTACGTTCAAAGATGTTTTCAGGTGAAAGTAAAGCATCATTGAACGTAGCATGCTATATATGCAGTGCTTCACATTCAAGACATAGTAGCAATTGTAACTATATTTAAAATTCTGAATTTTAAGGCTATATTCACATTACGACATCACTCTTCCCTAATCCTCAACCTGCTTCTCGTGCTTTTTTTCTTCTTCTAATAACATGCTCAAAATGACAGGCCTTCGCAATTAACATTCAAATTACTCAAGACAACTACTTGCTATGAATGCAAAAAAGGAGCTTGCCATTGTACCTTTCATTTTACTAGATGATTTGACTTATGCATACATAATAATAGTAGCAATGGATGGATGAAATTCTCTGGGTCTCACATGAAGGGCTGGTGTTTAATTTCCGAGAGGAAAAGAAATTGACTATACCAGCTGCACGCACACACGCACGCACACAAAAACTGCAACAGTTAAGGGAAGGGTTCATACATAAATTACACTGCTGTTTTTGTATTTCCCCACCTAAATGTCAACATGAGTTCAAGCTCAACTTTCCTTACAATATTTGCACTTCAAAAGTTTCTCCCAAATATAAAAGTTACAATTGGGAAAGTAGAAATTTATGTACTTTCTCATGTTGGCTGCAACCAGTGCAAGGAATATAAAAAGGTGTGGAAGGTAGAACAAGTTTTCATCTAGGATCAGTAAAAGTATAAATCTCCATCTCATCCGAGTTAAAAGTGACTCAAAGAAACATGTTAAAACATGCTAAAAATAACCAAGCATATACATTTGATTATTTTTAAAATGCAACTGAGAAATGCATGTGGTAGTCACTTCTCAGATGCACCTACATCATCTGATGGGGACATCAGTGTTAAAAATATGAAGAAAGAAGATTTATAGATTCAATTCTAATCATTTTTTGACTACAGGATTTTTTAAAGTCAATTCAAGGGCGAGTTGCTCATTAAATCAAGGAAGTAGGATTTCCTCCTGAAAAAAAAAAGTTGCATTTTTGCCCACACAACTCAGCAAAAATGGCAGTAGAACACAGGTGAATACATAAAAATTCCAACACATATTAAATGCTTTTCATCTAGTACATCACAGAAATGCAATGAAGAAAATTTGGAGAAGTGTACCTACCAGGTTTCCCAACAATTAAATCTTCTTCCTGCATTTGGAGAATGAAAATGCAAGGATTTAGTTATCTTTGCTTCTGAATACTTCTTAAGTTGACAATTATCTCTGTTTTGATATTTAAAATTTCAAAAAAATATGATAAAGATTATGTGACCCATGTATCAGGAGCACTATTGTTTAGCAGTTACAATTGTATGTCTACAGAAGCTTTACATGTTTGATTGTAGGTCAGAACTAAAGGAACATTTCTAAGTCTCTTTTTAAGCTAATTTTAGAATCAAATGATCTTTGGTGCAGGTAAGTAAGACTTTAATTGTCATAAGAGACTTGGTTTTAAAATCCTGAAACAACAAAAACTAAAATCATAGAAAACATACAAATAAGTACTGATTGATTAGGAATATCATCTTGTGCTCTGCACAATACAAAATTCACTAACTATGGTGACGAAAAAGGGTTGTGGTTGTGTGACTACCTGCAAGTTTTGCAACAGACAGGGTTAAAAGTTCCACCATTCCCTTTTCAAAATGAAAGACTGCCTTAAAGATCTTAGAGGATTTACTTATTTTATTCTCATCCCCAACCAAGAGAAATAAGTTGTAAAAGTTTATACAATTACATATTAATGTAGACTTGAATGAAATGTATGTATCCAATAATCCTTTCCACAAACTAACATAGTCATTAAATGTGAAATCTTCTTTCCCCTTAACTTCAGCAGTGACATCTTTTACTAATTTTTTATTCTTGGAAAATTTCTAAAATTTCCTAACAAGACCTCTCGCAAGAGGAAATGTATTCACTTAAGCATTATCTTAACTGGGCCAGTGATAAGCATTATCACCTTTTTGAAACAGCCAGAATCATCTAACCCAGTCAGGTGTTGACTGGGTTAGATGTTAATAAGACTGTAAGAATGGATGACTTATCACCATGTATTCTTAAGAAATGTGCACAACAGTTAACTATGCCCTTGACGTGGGCATAGTTAATTGTGTGACATCTTGTATAGTCAAGGTATTGGAGAGATTGGCTAGGAATAGAATACAGCATTGAGTTGATGGACAGAGCATTCTTTATGATGGTCAACATGGATTTGTAAAGGGTAGGTCTTGTTTTAGCAATTTACTTGCATTTTATGATAAAGTAATGAGTGTGTTAGATAAGGGAAAATCATATATAGTGACATTCTTGGCCTGTGAAATGCATTTGATAGATGACCACAGGATAAGTTGGCATACAAGCTTCAGAAGATGGGAATAGACAGTATACTGGTTCGGAAGAATTATAAGCACTGCTGATGTTAATTCCCTTTAGGAAGATTTGAATAGACTTTTGACTTGGACAAAGGAGTGAGGGTTGTAATTTTAATATAAATAAGTGCAAGGTTTTACATTTTGGAATGCAGAAATATAAGCCTGTGTACTATATTGATGATGCTGTACTGTAGGAAGTGGATGATATTCAAGATTTGGGAGTGATGACTGCAGACTGCATATCATAGTGCTGCTATGATAAGAAGTACTCAAACATGTAGGGATAAGGAAGTGGTTATGCCACTGTATAAGGCACTGGTCAGACCACACTTGACTACTGTGCTCAAATTTGGTCACCTGGTTTTCAGTGTAATGTGGAAAAATTGGAGAAGGTCCAGAGACAAGTGACTAAGACAATATCAGAACTTTGGAATGGTGGCTTTGGGGAGAGATTGAAGAAATGTGGATTGTAGAGTTTGGTGAATAGGAGGAAAAGAGGTGATATGACATACATTTAAGTTAGTGAGAGGATTTTATTAGATTAATCCAAATGAGATCATAAAAAAGAGTAGAAGGCAAGAGAGAAATAACGAGGCCATCCCTGGAAGTTATGTAAGGGTGTGGTGAAGAAGGGTGGGTGAGGAGTAGATTTTATGCATGGAGAATTGTCAGTGAATGGAATGCATTACCAGAATGTGCTGTTAATGCAAGGAGTGCTAAGGATTTTAAGATTCAGTATGATAAAAATGCTGTCAGTTGATAACCTCCCACAATGAGTCTGCTGATTCCATGGAGCATGCAACAATAATATTTCAGAGAGGAACCTGAAGCAGGAAATCAACTAGATAGTCTGCTACAATATTATAATGAATTATTATATGGTATGGTCATCTCCACAGAGTCAGAAGACATTGTGAGGGACTCACACTAACTTTTATATACACAATGCCTATCACATTGCTCCTTAAACTCATTCATTGTCAGGGCACTCAACTAATTCTGGCATTCCATTCCACCCACTCACCACTCCTTAAGCAAAAAAAGTATTTTGCATATTCCTTACTAATCACACTCTTGCACAACTTCGAGGAATGACCTCTACTTCTTGCTCTACTCATCATGTCAAAAGGAAAATTTTCCTTCATGTCTATCTTATAACTTAAGTTGTTTTTTTTATCATGCCTCCTTTTTTCCTCCTGTCAATTAAACTTTGTAATCCACACACCTTCAGCCTATCCTCATAGGGAGCATTCCACAGGCTGTCATCAGCTTGGTCACTCACCTTTGCACCCTCTTCACCACCTCCTAGTTGTTAAGAAACCACTTTGACCAAATCTGTGCCCAGTAGTCAAGATGCAGCCAAATCATTGCCTTATAAAAAGGGATAATAACTCCCATCTTTACTTGTGTTTTTTTTTTTTCAACATCAAGTAATCCTTTGACTTATTTTACCAATCTTGCAATATGCCCTCTGCACGTCAACTCTGTCCACAATTTTCTACTAGCAAGTATCATCAACATGATACAGAGTATGCAATGTTTTCAAACCCAAAACCTTGCATTTTGAAACATTAAATTGACAATCATTATCTTTCACCCACATTGCCAATTTATTTAAATCATCCTGCAAGGTGTTTCAGTATACAAATTAAATAGTAACCCTGCCACAGAACCTTGAAGCACTCCCCCAGCCGCTCTCTTCTGCTAAATTCCACTCCACCATACGATGTTGGCCTCACAGTTCTTCCTCTCACTCATGCCACATGCTTCATATCCATGCCCATTTGCCCCAACTCATATAATAGTTTTTCCATGTAGTAGTCTGTCACATGTCTTTGCAAAGTCCAGAAGTCATGGTATAATAATTTCTGTTATCCAATTCTGCTTTCACTCTATTATAAAATGTAAGTTACTAAGGCAGGATTTACCTGTTACAAAATCATGCTGCTACCTAGCACTGAGCATCATATTTCTATTCACCCACTGCTGGATTTTACCTTTAACCAAGTATTTTAACTACTACTCCTTTGATATTAACTGGTCTGTAATTTGCTACTTCTTACAACCACCTTTATGTAATGGAATTATATCAGCCTCTTTGGCAGTTTTCCACTTGGTTATACTATAAATTAAAGATACTAAGAAATTATATACTTGGTTTAATCCTTTATCCAAGGATAAGCAAACAAAGTTTGCACCTGAAATATAATGAAATACTAAGGCAAGTGATGTGAAGCCATTAGCTTCTATATACCGAGTTGCCCTAGTCCTGATTATATTTCAGGCACAAACTTTACTTACACTTGGATAAAGGATTAAACCAAGTATATAATTTCTTGGTACTTTTAATTTATAGTATAACCAAGTGGAAAAACTTCCAACAACTATCTGTAATCCAGAGTATTTTAATAATAAGGTGCGACACCTTTTGGTAACTCGTATATAAAAATATGGCTTCTGCATTATTTCAACCTTAGTATTACCTCTGGTTCTGGCTCCCACTGATGAGACCTCAATAAAGATTGAAACTGGTCTAGGTATTGACCCTTCCCATCATGCATAGCATTACACATACCCATAAGGATATGTGCTTTGCATTATGGGATACTAAGGCAAGTGATGTGAAGCTGCTTCTATATATGAGTTGCCCTAGTCCCGATTATATTTCAGATGCAAAGTTTGTTTGCTTACACTTGAATAAAGGATTAAACCAAGTATATAATTTCTTGGTATCTTTAATTTATATGTTATCCTCTTTTCCACTTTCCTGGAACCTTACCACAATTGAGACTTAGACTGAAAAACTTCATCCAAGGCACTACCAGTTTTCCCATCACATTCAGTTAGCATAAGTATGGGCTGACATACCATCCAGTCCTATTCTTATATTTGCATTGATATTTTTAAATAAGCTGAGCACCTCCAGTTTCTTCCCAAATCTGTCATTAGACTTGGTCACATTAGCAACATTATGAATATCACCATCATCATTATTCTTATTATCAAATTACTGATATTTACCCTCAGGGAGGGTACAGGATATTATGATAGTAATGGTGTAACTTTTTCATGTGATACTAACTTCTGATCAACAATTTACCTCCAAATTTATCTGTTATCTGTCAAGACCTTATATTTCTATCTTCTGAGGCATTTTTTACTGTATCAATTCACCATCTTGGTCTTCCTCTGGGTCTTTTTTCTGCCAAAGAACACTTGTTTTGATAATTTTACCTCTTCCATTTGTATTTACCTGAACATACCATGTAAAATTAATTCTATTAATATGCTCTAAAATGCTAACAATCTCAAGTTTTTTTCTAACATCCTCAATTTTAATACAGTTGTATCATTGTTGCCATATGTTCACTCTACTAATCTTTCTCATATGTGGTCTCCATTCTTTGATCAATGTTTTATTTTTAACTCAGCTCTCAGATCCTTAAGTTAATAATGGTTTGAACACCATCTTGTATACAGCAATTTAGTGTTTTGACTAATTTCTTTCTTTTTCTTCTCTTCAAGGATTATGTATTTGCTTGTTCTGGCTTCACTGGTATTCCTCTCACTCTCTCTCTGGTCTATATCTATCCACCTCTTTTCCATACAAATGTATTCAGCTGCCTTCCTACCATACCAGCTTTACTAATTCTGTTTTCTATTTCTATATTTAATTTGCAATCTTTGCTAAACTTGCGCATAAGTAACTGAAATGTTTTACTTGTTCTATACAGTCATCATTCAGGATACAGTTGATGTTTCTGCATATTTTCACTGTCTTTTTATTACTGATGTTCATACCAAATTTATCATAACAGTTATTCAATTTAGTCAGGAACTCTTTCAGACTTGTACCAGATTTATTCAGAAGTATATCGTATCTGCATAAAGTAAAGAGCTAACATTGCAAATTTTGATATCAGATTTAATACCACTTTCCTTCATAATGTGATCCATATAGATAATGAATAACATTGGAAATAATGTGCACCCTTGATTTCACATCAAACCATCTTCTTGTCTCTCTTTCAACTCTCACTGTTGGTTTACAGATTAAATAGAGACTATGTATTTGCTTGAGATAATGTCCTGTTTCTGTTTAATATTGTGATGGAGGTGGTAACAGAGGAGGTGAGAGAAGATGCACCTTGGACAATGCTGTATGCAGATGACATCTTGCTGTGTGTAGATTCAAGAGAAGAAGCGGAAACTAAACTGGAAAGATGGAGAAAAGTACTGGAAGAGAGAGGTATGAGACTGAGCAGAAGTAAGACAGAGTATATGTGTTGCGCAGTGGGCGGTGGCCAGGAGACAGACCTGGAGCTGGAAGGAAATGTCATCAGGAAGGTGAGAGACTTTAGGTACTTAGGTTCGACAGTGGAAGAAGATGGAGGAGGTGAGAAGGAAGTGGGATGCAGGATACAAGCAGGTTGGAGGAACTGGAGGGAGATGGCTGGAGTGTTATGTGATAAGAGGGTGCCGATCAATCTGAAAGGCAAAATTTATAGGACAGTAGTGAGGCCAGCTATGACATATGCTATAGAAACTGTGGCCCTGAGGAAAAATAACATTAGCAGGATGGAAGTAGCAGAGATGAGAATGCTTAGGTGGATGTGCGGTGTGACCAGAAAGGATCATCTGAGAAATGACTATGTCAGGGGAACAGTGAAAGTTACGAACTTAGGAGCGAAAATACAGGAGGCAAGGTTGAGATGGTTTGGTCATGTGATGAGGAGGGAGGACGAATATGTGGGAAGAAGGGTCATGCAGATGGATGTGCAAGGAAGGCGGAAGCGTGGGCGGCCAAAGAAGAGATGGAGAGAGCTGGTAGAAGAGAACTTGAAGATGAAGAACTTGGATGTGGTGACAGCCCAAGACAGGAAGGTGTGGAGGAGACTCATAATAAACAGTGACCCCACTTAAGTGGGAGAAGCTGCAGAAGAAGAATGTCCCATTTACACCATATAACTGTAGTGTTTTTAAAACCTTTCCTCCTGGCACCTTGTCATATGCTTTTTCCAGATCTATGAAACTTAAATAGAAATCCTTGTTATATTCACAAGATTTCTCAACTATTTGTCTCAACTACAATTCTTCGTAGCCTTGTCTGAAGTATACTTGCATAAGTCTTACCAGGAATACCGAGTATGGATATACTTCTAATTGTTACATTCAGTTTTTATTTTATTTTTATAGATGGGTACTATGAGTTCCACTCCAATCATCTAGAATTTGACCCTCTGACCAGGCCTTCTGAATTATGCAGTGCAGCCACTGTAAAACTTTTATACCTACATATCTGAGCATTTCTGGTCAAATTTCATCTACTCCAGCTGTCTTTTCACATTTCAGGTTTTTGATGACTTTTTCTACTTCAAGTATGGATAGTTATTCCTGAATACATTTCTGTTGTGTGTTTTCTATCTGTGCTGACACTGCTTGTTTCATTAAGCAATCTTTGAAAGTAATTATTCCAGACATCTAGAATATCTTTATATTCAGTTTTCATGTCACCTTCATCATCTCTGATTTCTTTTAGAGTACTCTTGTCTCCATTTCTAAGCTATTTTCAATATGTTGTTTCAATTAGCTATTTTCAATACATCACTTTCCTCACACCCTTTGGGGCATGAAGAAAGTGATATCAGACTGCATACCTGGGGTCAGGAGGATAAATCATGTGGTGCTTAAATGACTACAAGATGGTGTTCAAATAATATAAACATTAAGCACAAGCTGGGGAAAAAAAGTAATGTTAAGGAACAAAGAGATGTCTTCAGTATACTCATGACCAGTACAATAAGGCACAGGCAATAAGGGTGACCAACATGGTAAGAAAGGAAAATCAGATGGGAAGAAATTAATCAAGCAGACCAAAGGAAATCTCAGAGTTACTTTTTGATATGTTGTAAAAAGAAAAATAACTGCGCAAGGATAACTAATGAATACAGATGTGAGGAGTAACAATAGCAGATATTATGTTGGAGGCTTAATGGATTTTTTACAACACTCAAAAAGAATTAAAATAGAATTTAATACTTCCTATATTTTGTCCTAGTCACTAGGACATCTACGGGGATTACAAAAACAATTAATGTAACATATACACAAATAACAAACAATACTAACCCCAACCACGTGGGTGACACTAAAGTCCTATCTAGGTAGGGCGCCCTCTAAGGGCAGTAGTAGGTGGCCTGGAATGTAAGGTTGGAACTCTGGTGATGAGTGTTTCCCAAATCTTCGGAAGCTTAATGCAACCGTATTTATTGAGATTTGGTTGGTTTTTGAGAGCTGCTGCTGCTTCTAAGAAAAGTCTCTCTTTCTTGAATTTGCTGTGGTGGAGCATGGTGGTTTTCTTCCATGATACCCTGTGGGTTGTGTCCAAAACATGGTCAGCCAAGCCTGAATGGCCATAGTTGTGTTTGAAGATGTAAGACTTGTGTTCCTCTAGACGGATGGATGCTGATCTGCCTGTCTGTCCAAAGTACGCCAGCTTACAGGAACAGGGTACTTTGTAAACTCCAGGCAGAGAGAGAGGAGGGAGCTGATCTTTCGTAGAACGGATAAGGGTAGCAAGTTTGCGGTGGGGCTTATATGCTGTGTGTAGGTTGTACTGTTTTAGTATCTTGGCTATTTTTTCGGATGTGCCACGGATGTAGGGTATGGTGATGGCATTTTTAAAATCTTGTTGACGAGAAGGACGGGGAATGGGGGAGGAGTTGATTATTTTTTTTGATACTGTGATCGCTGTAGCCATTGGAGAGGAAAGTGCTGTGTAAATGGCTAAGCTCAGTAGTGAGGGCAGTTCCACTGGAACAAAGATTATGGGCTCTCTTGGTAAGAGTTTTAATAATGCCATATTGTTGAGAGGGGTGGTGGTGGTGGGAGAGTTTGTGAATGTATCTGCCTGTGTGTGTGGGTTTTCTGTATACGGTGAAGGTAAGTGTATCATTAGGCAGGCGTGTGACTAAGGTGTCTAGGAAGGGTAAACAATTGTTCTTTTCCTTTTCCATAGTGAACTGGATTCTTGGATGTAGACTATTGAGATGACTGAGGAAGGAGTCTAACGTGTCTGGGCCATGAGGCCAAATAGAGAGCACATCATCTACATATCTTAGCCAGATAGAAGGTTTGAGTGGGGCTGAGTCTATGGCTCGTTTTTCGAAATCTTCCATATAGAAATTGGCAAGGGGGGTGAGAGGGGAGGAACCCATGGCAGTTCCCTCTATCTGCTTGTAGATTTTGTTGTTCCAAGAGAAATACCCAGAGTTAATGGCAAAGGAAAAGAGATCTAAGATGTCAGAGGGAAAAACGTTTTCTAAGAGAGATAAGGTGTCAATTAAGGGAATATTGGTAAACAAAGAGGAGATATCAGAGCTTACCAATATGTCTGTCTTATTCAAGGTTAAATTTTCTGTGAGGGCTTTAAAGTGGGTCGAGTTTTTTATATAGGAAGGGGACCTTCCGGTGAGGGGGATCAGAGAGTTGGCCAGCTGTTTAGATAGTCTATAGCAAGGTGCATTGGTGGCATCTACTATAGGCCTGAGTGGGGAATTGGGTTTATGGATTTTTGGTAAACCGTATATTTGGGGGGGACGGGAGCGGAAAGGTTTAAGTTTTTTCGTGATGTCAGGGGGCCAGGAAGATACTTTGAGTAAAATTTTTAGTTTCTTAACTTGTGTTTTTGTGGGATTGTGTTCTAGCGGGATGTAGGTAGCGCGATCGCGGAGGATAATGTTCATTTTACGATTGTATTCAATGGTATTAAGAACGACTGTGGCATTAATCAACTCCTCCCCCATTCCCCGTCCTCGTCAACAAGATTTTAAAAATGCCATCACCATACCCTACATCCGTGGCACATCCGAAAAAATAGCCAAGATACTAAAACAGTACAACCTACACACAGCATATATAAGCCCCACCGCAAACTTGCTACCCTTATCTGTTCTACGAAAGATCAGCTCCCTCCTCTCTCTCTGCCTGGAGTTTACAAAGTACCCTGTTCCTGTAAGCTGGCGTACTTTGGACAGACAGGCAGATCAGCATCCATCCGTCTAGAGGAACACAAGTCTTACATCTTCAAACACAACTATGGCCATTCAGGCTTGGCTGACCATGTTTTGGACACAACCCACAGGGTATCATGGAAGAAAACCACCATGCTCCACCACAGCAAATTCAAGAAAGAGAGACTTTTCTTAGAAGCAGCAGCAGCTCTCAAAAACCAACCAAATCTCAATAAATACGGTTGCATTAAGCTTCCGAAGATTTGGGAAACACTCATCACCAGAGTTCCAACCTTACATTCCAGGCCACCTACTACTGCCCTTAGAGGGAGCCCTACCTAGATAGGACTTGAGTGTCACACACGTGGTTGGGGTTAGTATTGTTTGTTATTTGTGTATATGTTACATTAATTGTTTTTGTAATCCCCGTAGATGTCCTAGTGACTAGGACGAAATATAGGAAGTATTAAATTCTTTTTGAGTGTTGTAAAAAATCCATTAAGCCTCCAACATGATGTCCTCAGGGGCACTTAAGCCTCTACACACGAATAGCAGATATTGTTCTCAGATTTGGTCCCTAGGATTTGAAGGGGATAAATTAACTATGGAAAGGGTACAAAGGCAGATAACAAAGATGGTTTCAGGACTGTACAATGATAGTTATGAGGATCGACTAAGGGAATGTGGACTGCAGAGTTTGGTGGATAGAAGAAGGAGAGGTGATATGATTGAGACTTTTAAACTATTGAGAGGTGGTTACAGGGTTGACACTGGGGAGTTCTTTCGCTTGGTTGAGCAGCGGGAAGGAGTGACAACAAGAGGCCATCCATGGAAGTTACGAAAGGAAACAGTGTGCAAGAGAGTGAGGAGTGGTTTCTTTGCATGGAAGGTGGTTGAACCATGGAATGCATTGCCTGATGGAGTGGTGAGAGCGAGAACAGTCAATGAGTGGTATGATAGACTTTGTGTTTCTTAGGGGGGGGGGGACCTCCCCTCGATGAGTCTCGATAGACTGTGTTTCTTAGGAAGGACCTCCCACGACGAGTCTTTTGACTCCATGGAGGCCTGAATAATAATAATATTATTATTATTCGTATAGTTGAAGTACTGAGTGAGAACTTTGAGAGGATTTACCATTCAGGTGGAGATAGCTGCTGTCATATCAGTGAGGCTGATAAACTGGAGGTTTCAGGATATAAAGAAATCTCAATCTGAATGCAGCCATGGCATATTAGTTCATATTATGAAAAAGAAATGGCTGCATCCCTAACCACATTGTTTCATTCTAATCACTGGCATGGTCTGAAGAGTGATAAAAGTGGTAATTCTCTTACATAAAGGAAGCTCCAAGACAGAGGAAGCAAAATATAGAGAGCTCAATGTCTCAGAAGTGGCAGTTAAGGTACTGGAAAAGTTGGTGAAAGATTCACTATGTGAATGTGCAAGAGAACTGGCATTGCCTCTGACGAAGTTGTTCAATCTGTCTCGTCTCTGGCAGGGTTCCAAGGGAGTGGAAAGAGGGTAAGATTACCCTCTTTCCACCTTGAAGCCACCATTGCATAAAGATGGCTCCAAGAGAGAGGTAGCAAACTACATACTAATTAATATATCAGGAGTGGTTGTTAAAGTATTGGAAAAGTTGGTGAAAGGTAAAATACAACGGTGGGTAGATAGGGATGTGATGTTCTATAGTGGGCAGTATGGCTTTATGAAGGTTAGGTCCTGTCTTAGTAACTTATTCACATTTTATAATAAAATGACATCAGAATTGCACAAAGGTAATGGCTATACCATGAAACTGCTCGACCTTCCCAAGGCATTTGACAGAATACTGCATGGAAAACTATTACAAAAACTGGAGAGGAGGGAATGAATATGAGGCTAGTAGCATAGATAGGAGAATGGCTGACAGACAGACACCAGAGAGTAATATATGGTGAAGTGGAGTCTAGAAGAATGATGGTGACTAGTGGAATACCTCAGGGTTCGGTACTAGGGCTACTACTCTAATTTGTATATCAATAACATAGGGAAAGATTTAAGAGGGGATATTCAGTTGTTCAGATATTCAGCAAACAACTGAATAAAAAAAATCAAAAAAAAAAAAAAAAATTTGATTTTTTTATTCAGTTGTTTGCTGGTGATGTAGGGTTGAAAAGTTGCATATGGTGTATCATATTGATGATACCAGTTTGTAGAAAATTGATGAGGCTAGGGAGTTGGGGATAATGGTTGACAAACAGTTGAAGTTTAGAGGGCATATTGCAAAAGTTTGTAAAATAGCTCAACAAATTACTTGGATGCTCAAAAAGGATGCTTGGTGTGATAAAAGGACCTCCCAGATGAGTCTTTGACTCCATGAGGTCTTGGGGTGGTAATAATAATAAAACATGCTAACAAGTAAAGATAAGGAAGTTATTATCTCTCTTTATGAGGATATGATTTGGCCACATCTTGACTATTGTGCAAAGATTTGGTCAGCTGGGTTTCTTGGGGACCAGGAGGTGGTCGAAAAGATTCAGACGAGGTATATTCAACCTATGAGGATAGGTTGAAGGCTTGTGGGTTACAAAGTTTAGTTGATAGGCAGAAAACAGAGGACATGATAGAAACTTTTAAGATATTAAAGGGATTTTATAAAATTGATGCGAGTGAAGTTTTTCAGTATATGACAAATAGAGAACTGGGGGCTATCCTGGAAGTTGTGCAAGATTGTCGTTAGTAGAGATGCTCAGGCCAGATTTTTTGTGTGGAGAGTGGTGAACAAGTGAAATGGACTGCCAGAATTGCTTGCGAGTTCCATGATGATGAATGGATTCTAGGAGAGATATAATAGAATTTGTGTATGATGGTTGATTTGGGTGTCCTGCGGATTGATCTGAATAGAAATCTTTCAAGAGCAGCATGGGTTTGTTAGGAGGGGTCATGCTTTAGTAACTTGGTTACATATTATAATAGGATGACTAGTGTATTAGAAGAGATGCTAATACTGTGATTTTTCTAGATTTTGCTAAAGCATTTAATCAAGTGCTGCATAATAAACTACTGTTGAAATTGAGCAAGATGGGAATGGATAATCATTTGGTTGCTTAGTTATAGGGATGGTTGACTAATAGGGGCCAGCAAGTTGTGTATGGAAGTGTAGTGTCGCGAAAAAGGAAGGTGACCAATGAGGGTACCACAGGGTTCTGTTCTGGGACCCCTGATGTTTAACTTATATATCTCAATGATACAATTCACAGAGTGACAAGCTAAGTTATTCATAACTTACTTTAATGGTATTACAACACTAAACAAACTAAATTATAATAAAAAGATGTTTATTAACTGGCTTATATTTTGCTGGATTTCAAACCAGCATCTTCAGAGCAAACATGTTACAGTTTACATCAACAAGTGAAACAATTCGAATTGTAACAGACAAAAGATTTAGAGTCCTAATGTGGTACCCTCTAATATTATAAAAAAAGAAGTATTATAGTTGTATAGGAGTTGATCTTAGGGTAACTGTTTCTAAAATTTTTGGTAAAATTAATGGCTGCATTAATTTGCCAAAAATTACTTGTTAAAGTTTGGAGAATGCTTCATAGCCATTGCTGACTCTAAAAATATTTTTTCTGAACTTTAACAACATCTATGTAGCACACTGGTTTCTTCCATCTAATCCTGTGTGGAGGGATGTCCAAAGCATGGTCTGCCAGTCTAGAATTACCATAATAATGGTAGCAAATGTATATCTTATGTTCTCCAAGGCAGATGTTAACAGATCTTCCTATCTGTCCATAGTAAGCTAAGTCACAGTGAACTTCATACACTCCAGGATACACTAGAGCAGTTCTTCCCAAACTTATGGACACCAAGGCCCCTTTGGAAAAATTAAAATATTTCATGACCCCCCATTGAAAAAACATCGTAATATAGACATATATTATTATAATATTTTATTGTATTTATATTCAAGATTTTGCATTTGTAATCCTTTTTGTGTTTCTTATCAACACTTTTAAAATGAAACTTATATGAATAAGCATATGTTTACTAATATTCATTAAATGCCAAAATACGCAAGAAACAAAATTTGTGAACCAACACCAATGTGCGATTTTTTCCCATTAAAATATAAAAAAGAACAAAAACGAAATAATAAATAACAAAAATTAAATGTTTCTTTTAAGATTAAAAAAAAAAATCTACTCAGTCTTAAAACATTTTAAATTTGTTTTCATTATTTCACGGCCCCCCCCTCAACAAAACTTATGGTCCCCAAGGGGGGGGCATAACTTTGGGAAGCACTGCACTATAGGATGGAGTGTGTTCTTAAGAGAGTAGATCAAGGTTGCTAATTTGACATGTGGTGTGAAGGTTGTATTTTTATTATACTTTGGCTAGCTTCAGTACTAATAAAACAAAACCTTCATACCACATTCAGGAAGGATGATATAATTGAGATGTTTAAGTTAGTGAGAGGAGCCTATTAAATAGATACAAGGGATTGTTGCATATGATAATTGGGATGTGAGAATGAAAGGTCATCCCCAGATAATGTACAAAAGTCATGTGAACAAAGAAGTGAAAAGGAGATTTTTTTGCTTGGTGGATGGTTAATGCGTGGAATGAACTGCCAGAGGGGGGTGGTGATTGCTCCAACATTCAATGTATTCAGGATAAAGTATGATAGTTATTGTGCTCTGTGAGTGTTCAACCTCCCAAAATGAGTCATTGGAAGTAATACTAAAAATATGGTAGCAGAATACAAGTGACCAGTAGTGCCACAGACTTTTGCATTTGGGCCACAGTTGTTTAATTTATACATTAATGATATAGGGAATGATTTTAAGGGAATAATATCTGATCGTTGCTGATTATCCAAAACGAGAGAGAGAAACAAATAGTCAATGAAGGTAATAACAGAGATGCCAAGGAATGACTAAAGAGACTGGCAGTTTGGGCAAAAGATAATAGTTCATCATCATCATCAAATTCCTGACATGTACCTCCAAATCAGTCTATTATTTGTCAAGACTCCAATATTATCACTATCAGATATTATATTTCTATCGTCTAAGGCGCATTGTACCGTATCAATCCACCTATATCTTGGCCTTCTTCTGGGTCGTTTTCCTGCCAACCTGGCAGAGAAGAACACTTGTTTTGCTAATCTTTCCTCACCCATTCTGTTTAAGTGACCATACCACCTGAGATTACCTCTGCTAATGCATTCCTGGATGCAGACAATGTCATGTTCTTTCCTAATATCCTCATTTTTAATATGATATTGCCATTGATGCCATCTGTTCACACCTCTAATCTTTCTCAGGAGTCTCATGTCTGCAGTCTCTAGTCTTTGGTCAAGTATTTTACTTCTCAGACCCATAAGTTAAAACTGGTTTGAACACTGTCTTGTATACCGCTAATTTAGTGTTCAGATTAATTTCTCTCTTATTCCATATGAATTTATTCAATTGACTTCCTACCATACCAGCTTTGTTGATTCTGTTGTCTATTTCCATATTTAATTTATCATCTTTACTAAAAATCATGCCTAAGTAGCTGAAATGTTTTACTTGTTCCACAGGTTTCCCATTCACAACACAGTTGGCATTTTCATTGTCTTTTTAATGCTGACCTTCATACCATATCTATTACAACAGTTATTCAATTTAGTCAGGAAATTTTGCACACTTGTAGCGAATTTATTCAGAAGTATAACATCATCCACATAAAGCAAAGAGCTGACATTAACATCTCCAATTCTGATATCATGTTTAATACCACTTTCCTTCATAATGTGATCCAATATACATAATGAATAACAGAGGGGATAATGTACACCCTTGTCTCACACCAGATTTAACATTAAACCATCTTCCTGTACATCCTTCAATTCTAACTGCCGACTTACAACTCAAATATAGACTAAGTATTGCTTAATATAATGCCCTATTGACACCATATAACTGTAGCATATTGAATAGTTTCTCTCTTGGCACCTTGTCATATGCCTTTTCCAGATCGACAAAACTTAAATACAGATCTTTGTTATATTCTCATGCTTTCTCGACTATTTGTCGTAAAGTGAAGATCTGATCCTGACAGCCTCTATTGGCTCAAGCTTGTCCTTCACCAAGCTTTTCTTCCACAATTCTTCTCAACTATACTTGCATAGATCTTGCCAGGAACATTGAGTAGCGAAATACCTCTGTAATTCTCACATTCAGTTTTATTTTCCTGAAGGAAAATAAAACTGAATGTGAGATCATCAGAAATTCGTCCCTCTGTCTAGGCTTTCTGAACTATGCAGTGCAGCCACTGTAAGACTTTCATACCACCATACTTCAGCATTTCTGGTCGAATATCATCTACTCCTGCTGCCTTTCCACATTTCAAGCCTTTGATTGCTTTTTCTACTTCAAGTATGGATATGTATTCCTGCCTGTATGCCTGTTGAGTGTTTTTTTTTTTTTTTTTAATCAGTGTGCTATCACTGCTTGTTTCATTTAGCAATTTTTCGAAGTAATTACTCCATACTTCAAGGATATCTTTTTTCTCCTGTTTTCATGTCACCTTTATCATCTCTAACTCCTTTTACAGCACTCTTTCCTCCATTCCTAAGCTTCTTCAACAACCTCCAGAATATCTTACCACCTTCTTGATATTTATTTTCTATGTTCTTGCCAAAGACCTCCCATGACTTTTGTTTAGCTAGTTTTACACAGTGTTTCGTTTTCTTAGATTTGTCTCTGTATTCTCTAAGAGCAAAAGCTGACTTGTTTGCCAGGAACTCTTAATATGATTTCTTATTTTCCTTCACTGCCTCTTTAACTTCTCGTGTCCACCATGGAGTCCTGATTTTTCTATCCTTGCAGGCAACCTCACTACATGCCAGAGAGGCAGAATCAATCAGGGTTTTCTTCAAGGCTTGCCACTGAATCTCCAAGGTTTGGATCTTGTTCTCAAACTCTTTCATTTTTTCTTCAATAATCTTTGTGTATGTTAGTCTACAGTTCACATCCAAGAGCTGCTCAACTTTTATTTGCTTTAAAACTTTCTTACATGTTATTCTTTTCAATATGAAATTCAATTTTATCCTGCTCAAGACTAAATAGTGATCACTTCCAATTTCAAATCCTCTGTACACTCTGGTGTCCTGCACCAGGGAGAGAACATCACTATCAACAATAACATAGTCAACGAGACTTTTTTTTATTCCTTGCCTCTTCTCTCCGTGTGAATTTGTGCACATATTTATGTTGGAACATGGTGTTAGTAATAACCAGTCCATGTCCTGAGCAGAAATCCAACAGATATTTGCCATTATTATTAGCTTTGCTCTTTTCTCCAAATTTTCCCAAAACATTTTTGTATGTCTGATAATCACTTCCTACTCGGCTATTCAGATCCCCAACAAGGACTAACTTTTCCTTTTTCATTGTGTCAGTTGCTTTTTCTAAAGCATCAAAAAATTCCTCCACTTGTACCTTAGTAGAACCTTCTGTGGGACCATAAGCACAAATAAGTCTCGTTGTCTTAGGAAAAGAAGGAGTAGCCATAGTATTCAACACAAAATACGAGACTAATCTTCTGATATTTGCCTACATCACTCTACTTGAGACTACCTGCCATTCAAGATTAGCCTCGTATTTTGTGTTGAATACTATGGCTACTCCTTTTCCTTGATTGTCTTTGCCTGAATATAACATTTTGTATTTAGTGCTCAGAAAGATCTCACCAATTTTTGTCTTTTTTGTTTCAGTCACTCCTATTATGTCGATCTGGTACTTATCTAATTCCTCAGCTAGCTCCATTTCTTTGCCATTCAGGCTTCTTATTTTGATAGTACTGTTCTTTAACTCTGGTGATGTTGAGTTGGGGTGTGTTTTCAGATTTGTTCCAGTAGCTGACTTTTTGCTGTTCGCCCTGGTTCCCTGGTGAAAATAACGGGGCCCTTGTTTAACCGGGCAATGCCCCAGCAGGCATGAAAGTTTATCATGTTGCACCATCATTTTTTTTATTTTGGTTTAACCAATAAGAATACAATTTGGTCAGCTAAATCCCAATTTGCCAGCCCATCCTCGTTCGTTCAGTATCCAAGTAGATACCCAACAGGGTGCACCACGAGAAGGTGAGGATTGGACATTAGATCAGAAGCCCTGGTCGGTTCTCCGCATTCCTTTAAAGGCTATGTGGAGGTCTCCTCTCAGTTCTACAGCTTTGACCCTTAAGCACCCCTTAAGATTTGTTCCAGTAGCTGACTTTTTGCTGTTCGCCCTGGTTCCCTGGTGAAAATAACGGGGCCCTTGTTTAACCGGGCGATGCCCCAGCAGGCATGAAAGTTTATCATGTTGCACCATCATTTTTTTTATTTTGGTTTAACCAATAAGAATACAATTTGGTCAGCTAAATCCCAATTTGCCAGCCCATCCTCGTTCGTTCAGTATCCAAGTAGATACCCAACAGGGTGCACCACGAGAAGGTGAGGATTGGACATTAGATCAGAAGCCCTGGTCGGTTCTCCGCATTCCTTTAAAGGCTATGTGGAGGTCTCCTCTCAGTTCTACAGCTTTGACTCTTAAGCACCCCGAGATAATAATTACTAGTGGAATGTAGTAAAGTAAGGCTATGAGTTGGGGGGAGGGAAATCTATATGCTGCTATTACCTAGATGGAATTTGGAATGCAAGAAACCCTAGCAAAGTTAGAGATTAGGGAGTGATGGTGGTGGATAAAGACTGAAGTTCAGAGGATAATGGTTGTTAAATGTACCTGCAAGCAGAGATAAGGAATTTATTAACCCTCTTTATGATGCTCAATAACCAAAAGATTATCCTTCCTAAAATAAGCAAAAAACATAAAAAAAAAAAAGGTATTTCAAAACTGTTTGCTCTCATGTAGGAAATGACTGAACAGATTTGATATTTATACTGTATTAATAGATGCAACACAGCAATAATAATTAGCTTATTAATAAGCTTACAGCTAATATTTGTCTAGTCTAGTGTAAACTGGACAAGGTGAAAATTGTTTTCAAATCATAAAAAACATCTTTAATTATAAAAGGTGTTACTTCCATTCAATTAATTACACAAAAATTATATTTTCCATATATTAGTCTTCTGCTTCCTGAGGCTGAGAGACATCGAAACAGTCTTATTGTCAGAAGTCCTCACATAATTCTTTAATTTTGTAAATTTATGAGGACTGATGTAAAAGGATCTTATTGTGCCATTTAATTTGGTGATTGTGTTAATGCTTGATCTGCTATTCCAGGATTACCAAGTTTATGATGGCAGATGTAATCAATATGTTCTTCACACCTATTCTAAGCAGAGTGACCAGTTAGACCATAATAGATGAGAATGTACGAGTATGGAATGCTGTAAACACTTGGCAGTGACTAACGATATCTTGTCTTTGGTGAACGAAGAGACAACAAAGAGCATGTCATTTCCAGATCTTTTACAGCACTGGTTACCATATAATAATGAAGGTCCTCACATGATTCTTTAAATATTCTAAATTATAAGGCCTATGATATAAAAGGGTTATATCATATATCATGATTTCCTCATTTGACCATAATACTTCAGGCCACATGAACAAGGCATTCTGTAGTACTACTGTGTTAGGGTAATAACTTTAATATAAATATATTAAAGTTTTAATATAAGCCAAGATAATTATAAGTAATTAAGGTCAACATCTGGAGTATGTACATGTGCACGCACAAGGTACGTTCCAATAGAGTATACCAAATTGTTATCAATTTAATCAACTGTTAACCCTACAGTCTGACTTTAGGGGAAAAAAAAAAACTGCATTAAAGCAGAGTCCTGTTTCATATATATTTAAATACATTTTTTATATATTAAACTTATACTGAAACTTCTCGACAACATGCATTAGATTCCTCTACTTTTAAACCCAGACTTCAGCTCATTGATATTTTCATTATTATTTGGTCCAACAGCTGCTAACTTCAAACACTTTCCTTTGCCCCTGAAAAATGAATATAAGCTACTTCCTCTGAAAACTAGAACGAGCTTCCATTTCTGGATATACATGTTACATCTATTCCCTCTATCCATCAATATACTAAAAGCCGACATACCACCACCCAACAGTAAAACATGGAGTCATTAACACCTGCAACAACAGGAGTAACAACTTGCTTTTGTGCCAATGAACAAGCTCTTAAGCATGAATTACAAATTATCAGCAATACTTTGATAAACAATGTCTACCTATATTTAAAAGGGGGATAAAACAAAACCCACTAATTACAGGTGGTATTAGTTTATTTGAATACATGCTACAAAATATATAGTAGAATACTTAATGAAAATGTGAAAATATACAGTGAAAAATTATTAGAATGTCAAAATGGATTTAGAAAATGATGCTCTACAATGGATGCAGCTTTTTTGTTTAAAACTACTTATAGAAAAAATTATAGAAAAGAGAATTTAA
The DNA here is from genome assembly GCF_054136105.1 of Typopeltis vanoorti. Lineage (NCBI taxonomy): Eukaryota > Metazoa > Arthropoda > Arachnida > Uropygi > Thelyphonidae > Typopeltis > Typopeltis vanoorti. Next base: position 25,599,746 of record NC_143574.1, on the reverse strand, counting down.
TTTGGAAACTCATCTTTTGTTTATAGATTATGAAAAAGCATTTGACAAAGTAAAAAGATATATACTGTTTGATATATTACAAAGAATAAATATACCTAATAATTTTATTACATGCAATATTGAATATATACAAAAGATAATGAAATAAAAATAAACGAGAAATTGGTTGCATTGATAGCATCAGCCTGGCCAAAGATTCTTGGGATCACAGAGACGTGCTTGACAGAAGAGGATATAATAACAGGAATAGAAGTTGCTGGGTACAGCATTTTTCGGCAGGATAGGAAGGGATATGATTATGATAAGTGATGACCTATGTCCTCTAAGAGTGGAAGCTTTGACACTAATGATTTTGCATGGCAAAATCATTAGTTGTCATTACCAACACCCCACTAATGATTTAGTGGGGTGTTGCCACAGACCAAGGAGCACAGAGGGTGGGGACCAGAAGATGTTGAAATGTTGAGCGTGGCAAGTGCAAGAAGAATGATTGTTATGGGATATTTTAACTACAGCAGTATAGATTGGGGAAAGGAAGATGCATGTAGCAATAAGGGAATGGAATTTCTAGAATTCTTGAGGGACAAATGTCTTAGGCAACATGTAACAGAGGGAACAAGAGGTTCAAGAGTTTTGTATTTGGTTATAGCATCAGAAGAGTTGATAATAACTGAGATGACATCTCTCCCACCAGTTGGAGAGAGTAACCATATGGTTTTGACTTGGAAAATGAATAGACATGCAGGAGTATCAATGAGATGGGAATGTATGCGGAATTATAAACCAGGTGATAATAATAGTCTTAGACTTCAACTTGGGGAAGTTTCGTGGAGAGAGGAATTGGAAGGCCAGGATATCATTAGTGCTTGGGAAATTGTGAAGGAATATTTGTTAGCAGCAATGGTAAGCTGTATTCCATGAGTGAAAAAGAGGACACAATTTGGAGTAAAGTGGATGACAAACAATATTAAACAGGAGCTACATGTGAAAAAGAGGCTATGGAAGAGATAAGGAGACAGGTGAAGAGAAGATGCATGAAGAATATAAGACACAGGTCAGAAGAGTGACTAGTATGGTAAGGAAGGCGAAACTGGAATATGAGAAAAGATTGGCCCTTAGATTCAAGGAAAATCCTAGGGAATTTTTTAGCTATGTGGCCAGTAGGAGGAGAAATGACTGTGGAAGAATGACATTGTAGGATAAAAATGGGAATAGAATGACTGATGCAGAGGACATAGTGGAATTGTTCAATTAACACTTTATTGGAGTATTTCATCCTGGAGGAGTCAATTTGAATACTAGAGGGATAGAGCAGGTTCGAGGTTTAGAGGTGCAGGAGGAGAGTGTGTTCCACATACTGAGTACTCTGGATGTTAGTAAAGCTGTGGGACTGGATGGTATTTCACCACAAGTTTTGAGAGAATGTGCTAAGGAACTGACAGTGCCCTTGACCTGGCTTTTCAATGAAAGTCTGGCTGCAGGAAAGTGCCCATGGAATGGAAGGAAAGTAAGATAGTGTCATTGCATAAGGGCAGTAACAGACTGGAAGTATCTAATTATAGGTCAGTTTGTGTGTCATCAGTAGTTAGTAAGATCTTGGAGAAAGTAGTGAGGGACCATATACAGCATTGGACAGATGAGGGTAATGTTATCAGTGAGAGTAAACATGGATTTGTGAAGGGGCGCTCTTGTTTTAGCAATATGCTAGCCGTTTATGATAAAGTTACAAGAGTATTAGATGAGGGAAAGGCATATACTGCCATTTTCTTACACTTAGCAAAGGCATTTGACAGAGTGCCACATGATAAACTGATATTTAAGTTGCAGCACATGGGTCTGGGTGTCCGAATTGGTCAATTGCAATCAGGATTGGCTGTCCGATAGGTATCAGAGAGTTGTGTATGGTGGGGCAGTTTCAAGGAAGCAGAGAGTTACAAGTGGGGTCCCACAGAGCTCAGTACTTGGACCTATATTGTTTAACCTTTATATCAATGACATTGTCAGTGGATTGCAAGGGGATATTCAGTTGTTTGCAGATGATGCGAAGCTGGGAAGGATTATTAGTAATAGTGCATAAGCGGCAGCCCTGCAAGAGGATTTGAATAAGCTAGATAGATGGGCAAATGAATGGGAGTATCAGTTTAATGCAACAAAATGTAAGGTTTGGGACACATCGATGGGATGCTGTATACTCTACAGGAGTAGTTAAACGGGAGGAAGTAGGAGAGACAAGAGATCTGGGCTTGATGATTGATAGAAACTTGAAATTTAGGGGACATATTACAAAAGTAGTGAAGGAAATGCAGAGGATTTCTGCAATAATGAGAAGGACACTGACCTACAGAGATAAAATGGTTATCATTCCGCTGTATAAGACTCTGATCATACCACACTTAGACTATTGTTCTCAGATCTGGTCCCCAGGATTTGAAGAGGATAAATTAACTGTGGAAAGGGTACAAAGGCAGATAGATGGTGTCGGGACTGTACAATGTTAGTTATGAGGATCGACTGAGGGAGTGTAGACTGCAGAGTTTGGTGGATAGAAAAAGGAGGGATGATATGATTGAGACTTTTAAACTGTTGAGAGGTAGTTACAGGGTTGATACTGGAGAGTTCTTTCACTTGGTTGAACAGCAGGAAGGAGTCATGACAAGGGGTCATCCCTGGAAGTTACGAAAGGAAACTGAGAAAGAGGGTGAGGAGTAGTTTCTTTGTATGGAGGGTGGTTGAACCATGGAATGCATTGCCTGATGGAGTGGTGAGAGCGAGAACAGTCAATGTATTTAAGTAGTGATATGATAGACTTTGTGTTTCCTAGGATGGATCTCCCACAATAAATCTTGATAGAGTTGCGTTTCTTAGAAAGGACCTCTCATGATGAGTCTTATGACTCCATGGAGGCCTGAATAATACTAATAATAATGTCTGAAGAATAATCTACAAACCAAGGAGTAAGACAGAGATGCCCTCTGTCTCCAACAATTTTCAATATTCATTATTAATGAAATTCCGATTACCTTTTTCTGTCAGCTTAAAAGGTAATCGGAATGTCATCAATGAAATATTAATACAGTAGAACACCTTAAACAATCCAGCTATAGAAATTTCCCAGAATAACAGAATAAATACACTATTATTTGCAGATGATCAGGTAATAATATCAGATAAGGAAGACAATTTATAAGGAAGAATGGAATGAAAATATCCAGAGATAAAACTAAAACAATGGCATTTTGTGGACAAACTCCAGGTAGAAGTAAAATAGTCATTAATAATAAAATCATAGAACAGATAAATACTTTCAGTTATTTTGAATGTGAAATATCATATGAAGAAGAAAAAGACAAAATTAAAAACTTCAAAATTTTTTTACAGATTATAGATATTACAGAATACACACACAGTAGCACGCTCAGGATTTAATCTTGGAGGGTGGAGGCCCCCGAGTTGAGTAGATGATTTGAGAATACACACTACTGATCTCATACCGATTAGCATATCAGGAATCATTGTCAAGGTCTTAGAGAAATTAGTCAAGAAAAGAATACAGGATTGGATAGATGAAAATGGGATATTGTATGGGGGGGACAACATGGTATTGTGAAGGGTAGATCATGCCTCAGTAACTTGCTCATGTTTTATAACACAGTGACGGCTGAACTGGATAGGGGGGGTTTACAGTGATACTACTGGACCTTGCCAAGGCCTTTGACAGGATACCACATGGAACCCTAATCAGTAAACTGGAGCAGATGGGGATAGATATAGGGTTGGTAAGATGGATAGGAGGGTGGTTGAAGGAGAGATACCAGAGAGTGGTTTATTCAGGAGTGGAGTCAAAAAGACGTCATGTGACTAGTGGAGTGCCGCAGGGCTCTGTTCTTGGACCACTGCTTTTCAATTTGTTTATCAATGATACTGGAAAGGATTTGAGAGGAAGTGTTCACTTGTTTGCTGATGATGCAAAGTTGGGTAGAGCAATTGTGAGTGCACAGGATGTCAAAATTTTACAGGATGATTTGGATAGCTTGGAGGACTGGGCTAGGAAAAATGGATGTCAGTTTAATGTGGCAAAGTGTAAGGTTATGCACTTTGGGGTGAAAAGAATAGCAGCAGTATATCGCATAGGTGGAACCGTACTCCAGGAGATTGATGAGGCCAGGGATTTGGGAGTGCTGGTGGATAGGGAGTTGAAGTTTAGGGGACACATTGCAAAAGTAACTAAAACAGCTCACCAAATCACTTGGCTTATGAAAAATACTTTAACATGCACAGAGAAGCAAGTTGTTGTTCCTCTGTATCACGCCTTGATAAGACCCCATCTGGACTTCTGTGCCCAGTTATGGGCACCAGGGTTTCTTCGTGATGGGGAGAAAGTGGAGAGGATCCAGAGACGAGTGACCAAGATGATAGCAGGTCTGTGGAATGAACCTTATGAGAATAGGTTGAGGATTTGTGGGTTGCAGAAATTGGACGATAGGCGAAGGAGGGGTGATATGATTGAGACATTCAAATTACTGAAGGGTTTCTATAAGATTGATCCAGAAGATATTTTTGAAAATACGACTGGTGGTGGGAGGACTAGGGGCCATGCATGGAAGCTGGGCAAGAGCGTGGTTGACAAGGGTGTTAGAGCTAGGTTTTTTACTTGGAGAGTGGTGAATGAGTGGAATAAGCTTCCAGAGTCTGTTGTGGGTGCTACGATCGTGAATGAGTTCAAGGCAAGATATGATAGATACTGTGTAAATGTTGAATAGTTGTTCCAGACATGATGTTAGGGCCTCCCTCGATGAGTCTGTCGACTCCCAGAACAATAATAATAATAAATACGACCTATGACTGAGCACCTGCAATGACCGCTAATTCATAAGTAGTATAGAAATAGAAGACATGACACAAGTTTAAAAAAATAAATTTTAATTAGGAAAAGAGTTTTGGAAAATTTTCTAGCATATTTTTTCCTTTCCTTTTTTTTTTGGGGGGGGGGGGAATCCTTGCCCCCCCCCTCTGGGTATGCCACTGACAGCATGTCTCCTTGCTAACTTTACCTACTGTTGGACACAAACCATATAAAGATTTGAAAAACTCATGCAGTCTATCTAACATCACTAACATTTCCCAGCAGTTTGTGTTTGGCATTGTTATCTTATGGCAGAGATGCAGTTTTCTCTCGTTCATTGCTTGTCTTGGCGGACTGATATCATACAGTTTCTTCAGCAATGCTCAAGTATCAAGAATTCTCTACTCTCTCACAAAAAAAATTTCCCCCTAGATATCAATGACATTTTTCTTTCTAATTTCAAATCCTCTTCATAGTTTTGCAGACTGCAGTAGTCTCCATTTTTCTACTTCATTTGAGAAACCCTCTGGAACTCAAATAGTTGAAGCTTCAAGATCTTCCATAAGCAAATATTTTAAATATCATCTCACCATTCTCAAGTGGTAGGAATGCAACTTAGTTAACTGCAATATTTGTAAAACACACCCTAGTGTTTTATTACATGCAAGAAAGATTCTAATTCACTCTTCTGATAATGTTCTCATATTTTATTTTCAAGATCAGTTTCTCTTCTTTCTCTATCCTTCACCACATGCACACAAAACCTACCCATAGCACTGTTGTGTTATAGGTTTTGTGACCACTTTTGTACAGGGGAAAGGTCTTTGTAAAATAACAGTTATTATTATTGAAAAAAATGGTATTGATATTCATTTTGTTTAAAAAAAAAAACATCTTTCAAGAAAATCACAGCGAGAAAGAGAGATTCCTCTTAATACTGATGCATAGAAGAGGGCAAAAGTGTTTCATATCTTAATTTAAAAAAAAAAAAAACATTAAAAGTAGAATGCAATATAATTTTCTAAAGAATGTAATGTTTAGGATATATATATGTATATTTACTAAATGAATGTATTTGTAAATTAATAAAGGAAAAGATAATGAATACTGATCATTACTTAAAAGCTTATTATTATTATTGAGTGTTTGTCAAACTACAACCAGTTAGCATATGTTACATTGGCATTGTTGGGCGCAATGCTTATCTATCTCTGCTTCCTCCTATATGTCACCCTAACGGCAGCATTGAAACATCACCTAAAGACAAGTCTGATGTCTGGGCTTCATTCTTCTCTTCCAACTCTCACACAGATGCTTGTTTTCCCAGAAAAAAGACCTCAGATCTTTTCCATTTACGTTTGATAATGTTGAGCCCAACAATCAAGACCAAATCTCTCTTCTCGGACTGCTCTTACTCCGAAGTCATTTCTGGCACAATCATATTACCTCTTTTCCTGCCTAGAATTACCAAGAATTACCTCCTTTTGTGCCTAGAACATTGAATCTCATGCCTTCTGTGACCTTCCTCCAGAGAGACATCAGAAGAATCTTGAATAACTTGTATCACAAAGGTAGCCAGTCCTGAACTAACACCCATTTTCTATCATCTAATAACTCAACTGTACTCAGGTGGCATCCACTCTTCAGTAAGGAAGAAAGCTTATATATAACCAGTTCTCAAAAAAAGAAATAAATGTTTACCATCAGGCTGTCAACCTATTGCACTTACATTAGTTTTGTCTCAAGTAATGGAGAACATAATTGACAGTCAGCTTCTTCAGCACTTTGAGAACTGCTATCTCATTAGTGATCACGAATGTCGATTTCCCCACTTGAGATCCACAGAAGATCTCCTGGTCTACACCATGCACTTTTGGACACATTTCATGGAAACCTTTGGAGAAACCTGTGATGTTGCTCATGACATCTCCAAGGTTTTGATAGGGTCTGCACAATCAAAGGCTTCTTAACAAGTTATCATCATTCACACTGTCTTTGTGTAAATGGGTTGCCAGTTTTATCTCAGATCGGTACCTACATGTAATGATGGCAGTGTTCTATCATCAGACTTTCCTGTCAATGCTGCTATCTTTGACTGCAAACAGTATTCATAGTTTTGCTAATGATAGCACTCTCCACTAGGCCTACTCATATGATAGCCCTTGCAGAGCTTAAACATCTCCAGCTTCAAGATCATCTATAATAAGTGCCCTGAACGACAACATTCACAGTATTATTGATTGGGGTGAAGGCAACCTGGACAAATTCAATGTTTCCAAAACTCAATTTTGCTTGTTTTCCCAGAAAAAAGCCCTCAGATCCTTTCCATTAATGTTTGATAATGTTGAGCCCAACAGTCAAGACCAAATATCTATTCTTAGACTGACTCTTACTCCGAACTCATTCCTGGCACAATCATATCACTTCTATGGCATCAACAGCTTCCAAAAAACTTAGCATCGTTTTTCCAGTTGAGATGGAACTTTAACAGTTTAACTCTGTACAAATCCTAAATCCGCCCAACATTGGAATACTGCTTTCGTGTAGGGGTGGTGCACCTAGGACCTCCATAAAAATTTTGATGCTATTCGGAAAAGGGCAGTCCAGTGATAAATGAAATTTCTCTTGCACACTCTCTTCAGCCACTTTTCAATAAAAGATGAGTTGTGTCTCTTCAACAGATATTTCCATAGCCATTGTTTAGCAGAACCAGCATCCATTATGCCTCATATTTCTGCCAGATCTGCAGGAACTTGTACTACAGCTGCTCAGCATCCTTGCACTGTACCTGCTAAGCCTAGTCATCATTCATTCCTTATACCTTAATTCTGCATAATCTGTTGATATCCTGTATTCCTCCTGACCCTGTCCTCACATGGCATCTGTTTGCTACAGGTTCTGTATTTCGTGTGTGGGTATATATATGTGTGTGTGTGTGTGTGTGTGTGTGTTAAAGATATGTGTGTGTGTGTGTGTTAAAGATGTGTGTGTGTGTGTGTGTTAAAGATATATATGTGTGTGTGTGTGTGTGTGTGTGTTAAAGATATATGTGTGTGTGTGTGTGTGTTAAAGATATATGTGTGTGTGTGTGTGTTAAAAGATATATGTGTGTGTGTGTGTGTGTTAAAAGATATATATGTGTGTGTGTGTGTGTGTGTGTGTGTGTGTGTGTGTGTGTGTGTGTTAAAAGATATATATGTGTGTGTGTTAAAAGATATATATGTGTGTGTGTGTGTGTGTGTTAAAAGATATATGTGTGTGTGTGTGTGTGTGTGTGTGTGTGTGTTAAAAGATATATATGTGTGTGTGTGTGTGTGTGTTAAAAGATATACAGGGTGTTCGGGATAAATTTGACAGTTTCGTAAGGAAAAAGAAAATCTTCTTTGTATCTATTAAATTTAATGAATTGACAAAAAAACATTACAGGCAGAGTTAATTACAATACTATCAACAAGATTTACTCAAAATAACCACCATTAGCATCGATCACAGCTTCAATTCTGCTTCGGAACCTCGAACAAGCTGATGCTACAGTCTCCCTGGGAAGGGCCGCAAAAACTGTTTTAATTTTATCCATTAACTGGGCTTTTGTATTACTGGAAGTGCGATTGGTGTCTTTTTCAACTGCGCCCCATACAAAATAATCCATGGGGTTAAGGTCTGGGGAGTTTGGAGGCCAAACATTTGGACTGGTGAAGTCGTAGAAATTTTCAGACAACCATTTTTGACTTTTCCCAGAGGTGTGGCAAGGGGCCGAATCCTGCTGCCATACATACGGCCTACCATTGGCTACCCTTGTTATCCAGGGCTTGACTACAGTTAGCAACTCCACGAACAAAGCCCGAATTCCAATGCCAGGGTTCTTCAACACCTGTTCCTGCAGATTTGCGAGGAATTCTGCTGTACGAACGCAATCAGATCGTCTGCTAGGGATCTTTCTTCTTGCTACATCCTCGTAGTCACCATTGCAAGTCTCTAGTTCATGCCTGATTGTTTTTACTGTATTCAGGGAGCATTGGGCAGCAGTCGTAATATCCTTATTTTGATGGCGGGCACGAATCATCATGATACAAGTTATTCTCTCCCATGATTCAGGTGGGTTCCAGCTATCCATCCTTTCTGACATCTTGTATATGAATGAAGAAGGGTCCAAGCTTTTAAATGAAGAGAAGTGTGTGTTAATACATGTAACTTACGGAAAAATATAATTAATTATAAATGTCAAACTTATCCCGAACACCCTGTATATGTGTGTGTGTGTGTTAAAAGATATATGTGTGTGTGTGTTAAAAGATATATATGTGTGTGTGTGTGTGTGTTAAAAGATATATATGTGTGTGTGTGTGTGTTAAAGATATGTGTGTGTGTGTGTGTTAAAAGATATATATGTGTGTGTGTGTGTGTTAAAAGATATATATGTGTGTGTGTGTGTTAAAGATATATATGTGTGTGTGTGTGTGTTAAAGATATATATGTGTGTGTGTGTGTGTTAAAGATATATATGTGTGTGTGTGTGTGTTAAAGATATATATGTGTGTGTGTGTGTGTTAAAGATATATATGTGTGTGTGTGTGTGTTAAAGATATATATGTGTGTGTGTGTGTGTTAAAGATATATATGTGTGTGTGTGTGTGTTAAAGATATATATGTGTGTGTGTGTGTGTTAAAGATATATATGTGTGTGTGTGTGTGTGTTAAAGATATATATGTGTGTGTGTGTGTGTTAAAGATATATATGTGTGTGTGTGTGTGTGTTAAAGATATATATGTGTGTGTGTGTGTGTTAAAGATATATGTGTGTGTGTGTGTGTTAAAGATATATGTGTGTGTGTGTGTGTTAAAGATATATATGTGTGTGTGTGTGTTAAAGATATATGTGTGTGTGTTAAAAGATATATATGTGTGTGTGTGTGTTAAAAGATATATATGTGTGTGTGTGTGTGTTAAAGATATATATGTGTGTGTGTGTGTGTTAAAGATATATATGTGTGTGTGTGTGTGTTAAAGATATATATGTGTGTGTGTGTGTTAAAGATATATGTGTGTGTGTGTGTGTTAAAGATATATATGTGTGTGTGTGTGTTAAAGATATATATGTGTGTGTGTGTGTGTTAAAGATATATATGTGTGTGTGTGTGTGTTAAAGATATATATGTGTGTGTGTGTGTGTTAAAGATATATGTGTGTGTGTGTGTGTTAAAGATATATGTGTGTGTGTGTGTGTTAAAGATATATGTGTGTGTGTGTGTGTGTTAAAGATATATGTGTGTGTGTGTGTGTTAAAGATATATGTGTGTGTGTGTGTGTTAAAGATATATGTGTGTGTGTGTGTGTTAAAGATATATGTGTGTGTGTGTGTGTTAAAGATATATGTGTGTGTGTGTGTGTTAAAAGATATATGTGTGTGTGTGTGTGTTAAAAGATATATGTGTGTGTGTGTGTGTTAAAAGATATATGTGTGTGTGTGTGTGTTAAAAGATATATGTGTGTGTGTGTGTGTTAAAAGATATGTGTGTGTGTGTGTGTGTTAAAAGATATATGTGTGTGTGTGTGTGTGTTAAAAGATATATGTGTGTGTGTGTGTGTGTGTTAAAAGATATATGTGTGTGTGTGTGTGTTAAAAGATATATGTGTGTGTGTGTTAAAGATATACAGGGTGTTCGGGATAAATTTGACAGTTTCGTAAGGAAAAAGAAAATCTTCTTTGTATCTATTAAATTTAATGAATTGACAAAAAAACATTACAGGCAGAGTTAATTACAATACTATCAACAAGATTTACTCAAAATAACCACCATTAGCATCGATCACAGCTTCAATTCTGCTTCAGAACCTCGAACAAGCTGATGCTACAGTCTCCCTGGGAAGGGCCGCAAAAACTGTTTTAATTTTATCCATTAACTGGGCTTTTGTATTACTGGAAGTGCGATTGGTGTCTTTTTCAACTGCGCCCCATACAAAATAATCCATGGGGTTAAGGTCTGGGGAGTTTGGAGGCCAAACATTTGGACTGGTGAAGTCGTAGAAATTTTCAGACAACCATTTTTGACTTTTCCCAGAGGTGTGGCAAGGGGCCGAATCCTGCTGCCATACATACGGCCTACCATTGGCTACCCTTGTTATCCAGGGCTTGACTACAGTTAGCAACTCCACGAACAAAGCCCGAATTCCAATGCCAGGGTTCTTCAACACCTGTTCCTGCAGATTTGCGAGGAATTCTGCTGTACGAACGCAATCAGATCGTCTGCTAGGGATCTTTCTTCTTGCTACATCCTCGTAGTCACCATTGCAAGTCTCTAGTTCATGCCTGATTGTTTTTACTGTATTCAGGGAGCATTGGGCAGCAGTCGTAATATCCTTATTTTGATGGCGGGCACGAATCATCATGATACAAGTTATTCTCTTCCATGATTCAGGTGGGTTCCAGCTATCCATCCTTTCTGACATCTTGTATATGAATGAAGAAGGGTCCAAACTTTTAAATGAAGAGAAGTGTGTGTTAATACATGTAACTTACGGAAAAATATAATTAATTATAAATATGTCAAATTTATCCCGAACACCCTGTATGTGTGTGTGTGTGTGTGTTAAAGATATATGTGTGTGTGTGTGTGTTAAAGATATATGTGTGTGTGTGTGTGTTAAAGATATATGTGTGTGTGTGTGTGTTAAAGATATATGTGTGTGTGTGTGTTAAAGATATATGTGTGTGTGTGTGTGTTAAAGATATATGTGTGTGTGTGTGTGTGTGTTAAAGATATATGTGTGTGTGTGTGTGTTAAAGATATGTGTGTGTGTGTGTGTTAAAGATATATGTGTGTGTGTGTGTTAAAGATATATGTGTGTGTGTGTGTTAAAGATATATGTGTGTGTGTGTGTTAAAGATATATGTGTGTGTGTGTGTTAAAGATATATGTGTGTGTGTGTGTTAAAGATATATGTGTGTGTGTGTGTTAAAGATACCAAGCTATTTTAAACCTGGTTTTACTCCATTTCCCAAGTAAGCAAACAGACAAACAAGTCAACTTTGTGCCTGCACGTATTTGAAGTCTAGCTGACCCTCAAAGTAGTGCAAGTCAAGGCAACTATTGTTCAAAGTATTGTTAAAGGTAGCGAAAGAAAAGAGTGACAGAGTTAGAATGGTGAGTCTGTTGCCACGGTATGACAAAGAGGAGTTTAGAAGGAGGGCCATAATCTCAAATGACATTATTCGCAGGTTATGCAGATGGTGTGGTGTGGAATTCGTGGACGTATGGAATGAGTTTGATGGGTGAAAGGATTTATACAAGATGGATGGCCTGCATTTGAATGCATTTGGTGTGCGGAGACTGGAAAAAGTGTTGCGGAATGAAGTGAAAATGGATGTGCAGAACCAGGGAAACTAGAATTACCAAGGGGGGGGGGGTGAATATACGGACATCAGTGAGACAGTTGAGTGTAAAAATGTATATAATGTACCTGAGCCAGTACTAAGGACAAAAAATCAGAATGGGATAGTTAGAATGATGCATCAAGATAGGGGTGGACAAAGGGATCACTGCATTTCATGTATACTAATGCTAGGAGTATTAGGAACAAGAAGGAAGAATTTTTGGCCTTGGTCGGCTCTTCCTGGGAAAAGGTTATTGGCATTAGTGAAACATGGCTGACAGAAGATGTAGTTAGTGGGATAGAATGTGTAGGTTATAGCGTGTTTAGGAGGGACAGAGAGAAGAAAATGGGGGGAGGGGTGTTATTGATGATAGCTGATGAACTGCAGCCAAGGAGAATTGAAGTTATATCACAGGATAGTGAAAAGAGCTCATTTGAGGCTATTTGGTATGAGACTGAGACTGGCAGAATAAAATATACAGTTGGGTGCTGCTATAGACCAGGCGATGGAATAGATAGTGGAGATAGTATGCATAAACAAATTGATGAAATGAGTGGAAGGAGGGTAATTATTATAGGGATTTCAACTATGGTAACATTGATTGGAAGGAGGAGAGGACACATGTGAGGAAGGAAATGGATTTTATTCAATTATTAGGGGATAACTATCTGAGACAGCATGTAATTGAAAATACTAAGGGTGTGAGAGTGCTTGACCTGGTAATAGCATCTGAGAATTTGACTATAATGAATATGACCATGTTGCCACCTGTTGGTGAGAGTGATCATAAGGTCTTGACCTGAGAGGTGGCTAAAGGTGTGGAATTTTCGATTAAGACAGGGTATATGTGGAATTACCATGCTGGCAAGTATGACAAGCTTAGAAGATTGCTTGGATCTGTGCCATGGCATATACGACTGCAAGGGCTGGATGTCGATAGGGCATGGAGCATATTGAAAGAGTTCTTTCAATATGCTGCAAGCAAGAAAAAAAACTGTACACGGCAAAATGATTTTAAGGAAAGACGATGGTAAGGAGTTGCAAACGGTTGCAAATTACCGACCGATCAGCATATCAGGAGTCATCAAGTCGTCAGGTGTCAAGGTCTTGGAGAAAGTAGTCAAGGGAAAAATACAGGAATGGATTGATGAAAATGAGATACTGTACGGGGGACAGCATGGCTTTGTGAATGGTAGATCATGCCTCAGTAACTTGCTCAAGTTTTATAATACAGTGACAGCTCAACTGGATAAGGGTAATGGGTTTACAGTGATACTTCTGGACTGACAAAGGCATTTGACAGAATACCACATAGAATTCTAATCCGTAAACTACAACATATGAGAATGGATATAGGGTTGGTGAGATGGATAGGTGGGTGGTTGATGGAGAGATATCAAAGAGTAGTTTATTCAGGAGTAGAGTCCAAAAGACAGCCTGTGACTCGTGGTGTGCCGCAGGGTTCTGTTCTTGGACCACTGCTGTTTATTTTGTTCATTAACGATAACGATATTATATCAAGCAATACTTAGTCTTTATTTGAGTTGTGAGTCAGCAGTTAGAATTGAAGGAAGTACAGGAAGATGGTTTAATGTTAAATCTGGTGTGAGACAAGGATGTACATTATCCCCTCTGTTATTCATTATCTATATGGATCACATTATGAAGGAATGTGGTATTAAACCTGATATCAAAATTGGAGATGTTAATGTCAGCTCTTTGCTTTATGTGGATGATGTTATACTTCTAAATAAATCCGCTACAAGTCTGCAAGATTCTCTGACTAAATTGAATAGCTGTTGTAATAGACATGGTATGAAGGTCAGCAATAAAAAGACAAAGACAATGAAAATAGGCAGAATCATTGAAAATATCAACTGTGTTGTGAATGGAGAACCTGTGGAACAAGTAAAACATTTCAGCTACTTAGGCACAATTTTTACTGAAGATGGTAAACTAAATATAGAAATAGACAACAGAATCAGCAAAGCTGGTATGGTGGGAAGTCAATTGAATAAATTCATATGGAATAAGAGAGAAATTAGTCGGAACACTAAATTAGCTGTATACAAGACAGTGTTCAAACCAGTTTTAACTTATGGTTCTGAGAGCTGGGTCAGAATAAAACACTTGACCAAAGACTAGAGACCGCAGATATGAGAGTCCTGAGAAAGATTAGAGGCGTGAACAGATGGCATCAATGGCAATATCATATTAAAAATGAGGATATTAGGAAAGAACTTGACATTGTCAGCATCCAGGAATGTGTTATCAGAGCTAATCTCAGGTGGTATGGTCACTTAAATAGACTGGGAGAGGAAAGATTAGCAAAACAGTTGTTCTCTTCCAGGTTGGCAGGAAAACGACCCAGAGGAAGACCAAGATATAGGTGGATTGATACGGTACAAAGTGCCTTAGATGATAGAAATATAAGATCTGATAATGTTGGAGTCTTGACAAGTAACAGACTGATTTGGAGGAAAATTGTAGATAGGAAGTTAGTAATGATATAATTTTTTCATGTAGTACTGCCATATCCTGTACACCCCTTGAGGGTACATGGCAGGAATTTGATGATGATGAAAGAGGTATGAACATAATGAGCACACAGTGGACGTAGTCAAAGCCACAGGAATTTCAGAATCAACTTTAAGAACAATAAGAAATCAAGCAGAGAAAATAAAAGAAAGTTGTAAAAGTGCGACAAGAATGTCGACAACTAAGATAACACAGTTGAGGGCACCAATTATGGAGAAATTGGAAAGATGTTGGCCCAATGAATTGAATATGAAAATCAACATGCTGTTCCGTTATCCACCTTGATTATCCAGACTAAAGTGAAAAGTTTGTTTGATGATTTGAATGCAACAGATCCTGATCCTAAAGTACAATCTTTTGATGCAAGTGCTGGGTGGTTTGAACATTTCAAGGCGCAACATGGATTCCATAATCTCAAGCTGACTGGCAAGGCTGCGGGAGCTGATGTTGTTGCTGCTGAGAACTGAATTTTTTTAAACACATTGACAGTGCCATCAGAATAATTGAAGAAAATGATCCTAATGAGACTAGAAGCACCAAAGTTGCGAGAGAAATTCAGAATTCTTTGATTTGCTACAAAGAACTTTATAGAGAGAGAGGAAGAATGCTGCCCGTCAGCCGAGTCTCGACTGTTTCTTAAAAAAGTTAAAGATCATCAGCCTGTCATCCCAGGGACTTCAAGAGAGTGATGATCTAGACTCACCAGACCCAGTCCATTCATTATCCGATTGAAGACTATCAGAAGTATGTAGTGTTTAGGTGTTTATGACATTGTATTAATTAAATTCATTCATCCAGCCATTCATTCATTAAAATTTGTGTTTTGTTTATAAGTTTAAATAATTCATTCATTAAAATTTCTTTTGCTCACAGGTGTAAAAGGTTTCATTTTTTTTATCCTTCTGAAGAAATCCCTATCTCACCCATGCTAAATTCAACTCACTTTACGCGATTTCGTGTTAAGCGATTATTTCATAAAACCAATTAATTGTATAAAGCGAGGGACACCTGTATTTAGGACTTTTTCGGATTGTTGAGGATTACTGCTTGTGTGCCAAAATGCTATATCATCCGCATAGCATGCAATTTTTATGTCATTTATTATGTAAGGATGGATATTGTTCATATAGATGAGAAATAGGAGTGGGCTTAAAACAGAACCTTGTGGGACTCCAGTCCAAGTTCGATGCATGCTGGAATAAATTCCATTAACTTTTACTTTAATTTTTCTTCCTTTCGTGAAATCTGAAATCCAAATTAACGCATTCCCCTTATTCCTGTATCGTATGCAATTTTTATTAATTTTTGTCTCCAGACACAATCATAGGCAGCTGTGAGATCCATGAATATTGCTGTCATCTTCTTTGGTGGTTTTTCTTAAAAGCCATCTATGACTGATTGGCAAAGATAAAATAATTGATCTTCTGTACTGTGTTGAGACCTGTATGCAGTTTGGTAGAAGTGAGCTTGTTGTTTTCTAAGAGCCAATTCATAAGTCTGGTATGGTATTATTCTTTCGTTTAGTTTACAGAGAGTGCTAGTCAGAGCTACTGTAGCTTTTCCAGTCACTAGGGTTTTTGTTAGGTTTTAGTAAGGGTATAATGACATGTTTTCCAGATTTTTGGTAGTTTAAATATCTTCAGAAGGCAATTTTTGGCTATTTTTCTGCATATTTTTAATCATATGTCCAAAGATAAGATCAATTCTGGGTGATTTGTCAAGGTCAATTTGACTAATTGCTGTTTCTAATTCTGTCATTGTGAGGTCCTGAGTAAAGATCTCTTCAGAAGGATAGGTTCTGGATGGTACTGTTTTGCAATTTTCCTGCACTTTTTTTTGTCTTTGTTGTATTACAGCTGACTTACATTGGAATAATGTTTGGCTAGTAAATTTGCCATCTGTTTTTTGTTGTTGCTGCTGTATTAGTTCCTGAGGAGACTGTGTTTGAAGAGTGATCAGTATCCAAAAGTGTTGTGTTGTTTAATAATTTGATGATGTTCCAGTTGTGAGTCTTTTCTTGGATCTAGTCTATTGCAGAATTCTTCCCACTTATTTTGCTTGCAGTTAGAAATTTCATCTTCTATGTTTTGAGTTAATTCTATTAACTTCTTTCTGTTGTCTTCTGTATTATTTTGTTTTAACTGTTCGCTGATAATATCTCTTTCGGTAATCATAGGATATTATGATCTTTCCAAAATGGAACCAAATTGTTTTTTCTGAGTCCTCTGGGAATTGAATTTTTTGGCTCTCAGTATGTTGTCAGTTAGTTCTAGTAGTTGCTGATCAAGTTCTTTACTAGCGGATGTGCTAGTGCAATATGTTTCTAATAGTTGTGTGTATTTAGGCCAATTTGCTTTTCTGAAGTTCCAAGATCTCTTTGTAGTTTTTTGTCTAACTGCAAATTAATGGTTGTGATAATAAATCTATGATCGCTGATGGCATTCTTTAGTATTTTCCACTGGGTAAGACTCGCAGTTTCATAATCTACTGCTGTGATGTCTGATGCTGATTCTGTGCCTGTTGTTTTTGACAAACATGTTATTTTGCTTGCTTTTTATGATCACAAGGTTTAGATAATCAATTATGTCTTCTATTTGTGCTCCTTTCCAATCTAGTTGTGGGGAGTACCAAGTTGAGTTTTTGGAATTTAGATCTCCTAGAAAGATCTTTGTATCTGACGTTGTTTGACTTAGTTATTGGAGTAGTTCTGTATTTATATCTGTGTTATCTGGGTGATATGCATCAACTATTGTAATAATGCATTTTGGTAGAAATATCTTGACTGTTTGAGCCTCTGTGTTACTATTTATACTGCTGTTTGTAGTTGATATGATTTCTTTATATTTAATGTATTTGGTCTGTGGGAGTATAGCTAGACCTCCACCAGAACAATCCAGGCTGACTGTAATTGATCTAGCATATAAAAAACAGGGCTAGCTTTGATGTAGTGTTTTTATCCTACTAGATTTGGTTTCTCCACCAGAAACCAAACCTAGTATAATGAATGGTAAAACAAATTAGTGATACTCTGGATTGTAATGTAGTTTGTCTGTTTGTACACATATATATGAATGATGACACTCTTGATGATGACATTAATATGAAAGTCAAAACATCAGCTAATAGAGCTTAATAATAAAAACTTAAGATTTAAAAGGGAATATACAGAAGCATAGCTATGAATACTTCACAACTCCATAATGTGAAACAATGGGGAGGAATAAAGAACTCAGTAGACTACAGACATTCCTCAAAGGGATACATCAAAAAGCTATTTCAGAAAGGCAGGATCAAATCATGCAGTTATGTCACCAGTAGTATGAATAAGATTTCAGATGCACCTGCAAAACAAACAAACAAACAAAAAAAAACTTATAGTGAGTGTTCAAGAACTTTTATTGGACCTATGTTTTGAGATTCCCATTCCAAAGTCTTATGGCATATTTATTATACCACTTACAATGCTGTAGCATTCCAAACACTAAAGAAAGTGCAATGAACTGCTTTAGTGAATTTAAATAAAGAGGAGTTCTGCACAGTTTGAATATTCATATCAATCACAAATATATAGTGATTTTATTTAGAGATAATTCTTAGAATTTTGGCTAGAATGATTCACTTTTTTAAAATTTGTCTTTCAGCAGATGAATGTTATTATGAATTTATTCCCCCTTTTAATCCTCTGAAAAACTATCATTTCTAAATGTAAGTTTGTTCCTCTCACAAATTATGCTTTATCATGTCACCTTTTCTTTTTAACAAGCTATTCAAATCACTTTCCCTAATGCTATCATTACCAATGAAATCCCAGGATCCTAATGCTATCCTTATCAATGAGATCCCAATATTACTTTTTTTACTCACCTCTGAACATTTTCCAGTCCTCAAAATCCAATGACCACTAACCTAAAGGTGGTCTGTGTTCAAGTCTTATACAATAATGACTTCCTTATCTCCACTTGTCAAATGTATCTTATTACTGCAGCACACTCTTTTATGTTGTTTTCACCTGTTCTGCAATATGTCATGAGTCGCGATGAGTCTTCAGACTCCTTGGAGGTGTCCCGAATAATAATAATAATGTCCCATGATTTTCGACTCCATGCTTGTTATATTGTCTTGCTGCCAAAGGAGGTTGTATACTACCTCTCATAGCAGGCACACAAAGCTTTACGTTGATCAGGTTGCAAAGTGCAAAATCTTTTCATTTTTGAACTGATTTCATTACTTTTCTGCCCACACAGTATATTACAATCATTCAGATGTGCATCAATACATCACCCTCAACTTCGCCTCATAAATATTTGAATATCTCTCTGCAAGCTGTGCACAGTATCCTTAAGACTGAATCAGTCGGAGAAAAAACCACATTATATTAAATTCATATATAATATAACATACAGCTCCAAAACTTTTTAAACAACAAAAGCATATAAAGTCTGCATGCTGATAAATAAAAAAAAAAAAGCAAAAGATAATCCTTTATGCATACCGCGTTAATTTTATAAAGGTGCACCATTCTTCACCAACTAATATTATCAGATTATTTCTATAAATACTTTTCATTAAATGTAATTCGTTCGTATCTTTGAGTGAATAATTAAATAACACTTTCTAGCAAGAAAACATTTCTACTATAATAAAAGACATCCATTATAAGCAACCCCCTATGGTTAGAAATAGAACCACCCATCCGCAGTTGGAGCTTTAAGGACATCAGCCTCTTGAAGTAGCGGTCACTGAACCTGAACTTCATGCCTTGATTATGAAAATAAATCCAGTAGAAAACAAAGCTATCTTTATAACAAGTATATTGTAATAAAACATATTCTTACTTCTGTCTTGAGATGCCATAGTCTTTTCCTGCATTCGGGAAATGACTACTTCTTCCTGAGAAGGAGAATTTGATTCGTTTACTGCAACCAGTTTGCTAGAAACCTTTCACTGATCGTCGTTAAAAATCCGTCTGCTTCCACCAGAGGTATTGTGGGAGCATAGGGCGCCATCTATTGGAAATGGTAGTACTAAATTTGTATGACTTCGGTACCTCAGACGAAGTAAGGTTAACAAGAGTGTAATGTGTCTATCTGTAGAATAGCAAAATGGGTTTTGTTATAGAGTAGCAAATAATGATTACCACCGTATTGCAAACAACTTTCGCTATTATATGTGATCGCATGTTTTATCGTCAAGAATTCTTTTGTAAGTTCGTTTTTTTTTTTTTTAGTAGAAACATAGTATTCATTTTGTTTGAATTATTGAGTATATTATTTGCATACCATGCTTGTATCCTGAAAGTAACATGCATGAAAGTTATCGGAATTATGAAGCAAGCAGAAGAAGATCAAGAGTTATTTCTCCTATCTTTTCTCCTCAAAATAATACCCCTTCAGTATAATAGCCCAGCAAATGCCTACCGAGGAGCAGTAAGTGTAATAATGTAGTAAATGTAATAAGCCTAGGCAGTCAGTGTTAGTTGGATGCGTTAAAATTTAATATGATGTGGAATCGCAAAACATTGATTTCTCGAGACAGCCTGGAAACGTTTTCCTACCTATGTTTAGTTGGTGTAATTGCAGAAAGCGTCGCCCTTTTACCTCAGAATTGGATAGAACCAACCAAAGAGATGGCGATCATGCAGGATCTCTAATCCGGAGTATTTTAATAATAAGGTGTAACACCTTTTGGCAACTCGTATATGAAAATGTGACTTCTGCATTATTTCAACCTTGGTATCACCTCTGGGTCTGGCTTCCACTGATGAGATCTCAATAAAGGTCGAAACTGGTCTGTGTAGTAACCCTTCCCATAATATAATGTATAGCATTATACATCTCCTCAAGGAGATGTGCTTTGCATTATGGGATACTAAGGCAAGTGATGTGAAGTCATACCACTTTTAATACGAGTTGCCCCAATCATGAAAATACTTCAGGCGCAAACTTTGTGTGTTTACACTTGGATAAAAGATTAAACCAAGTATATAATTTCTTGGTATCTTTAATTTATCTCTATATCACCTTTATTACCTATTGCCCTCCCCAATTTTGCATAATCTGTAAACAGTTGGATACTTCTCAATTATCCCTGTATCGTTAATGTGAGCCTCCATAGCTTAGTATAGATGAAGCCCTTTGGGTGGAAAGACCTGGGTTCGATTCCTGTCAGTGATGTGAGGAAACGCTATCTAGTCTCTTTCGACTGAGTTAGCCGGTCTCATATGGAGGTAGGGTTTTTTTTTGTCCCCCAGAACAGGCAAACCGATCTCATGAACACACGCTTCTACAGACATAGAACACCTCCAGGAATAAGGAGTAACCAACCTATTCCATAGGATTTCGGTTCCGAATACCTACATAGTAAAATGTGTAGGCCTACGCGTGAGCGTAAATTAGGATATGATAGGATCGTTAATGTACAAATGAAATGGCAAATGCTGAAATACAGTGAAATAGTTAAATGTTGATTACGGTTCAAAATATACTATCTTACCTCCCACAATGCAAAAATTTCACTATGGAAGTAAGAAACTAACCATCATTAACAAAGTACCTATCATACCTCTCCTTAAATGGATTCAATGACAAAGAACTAACAACTCCTCAGGCAACCCATTCTGCTCATTCACCATCCTTATAGGCAAAAAAAAATATCTAGATATTGCATTCTTGCTAACTAAAACTTTACTCAACTTCCAATGATAACCTGTTGCTCTGTCACCACCTGCCATGTACTGAAAAAGTTCACCTACTTCCATTCTATAAAACCTTTTAGCATTTACTGATGAATTTTCTTGAATTTTCTATCATGTCACCTTTATTCCTTTCATCTGCCAATTTTTTTCACCACAAATCTTTAATCTATCCTCATATAGAACTTTCCACAGGCCCACAACCCTCTTGTTTACTTGCCTCTGAATCCTCTCAACAACTTTCCTACCTCCAAGAAACTCAGGTGACCAAATCTGAGCACAAGTCCAGATGTGGACATATCAGAGTCTTATAAAGAGGAATAATAACTATTCTCTTCCCATTAGTCAGAATATTTTTAAACATCCAAGTGATCTTCTGAACTACTGTAAATTTTTGCACCATTACCTCTGAACTTAGTTCTCTATCAGCCATAACTCCCAGATTCCTGGCCTCATCAATTTCCAGTAATGAAACTCCATCAAGAGAATATGCAGACCCTTTCAATTCTAAGTGAATAACTACATTTTGCCACATTAAAAAAAAACCTATTATCCTTTGACCACAATGACAGCCGATTCAAATCATTCTGCAGTATCACTACATCTTTATGCACCACAGTTCTTCCCAACTTAGCATCATCAGCATATAACTGGATATCACTCTGTAAGTTGTTTTCAATATCATTAATATGCAGATTAAATAAGAATGAACCAAGAACAGAGCCTTGTAAATATCACTTGTCACTTTCTTGACCTTTGACTATGCTTCACAATTCTCTCTGATGCCTGTCTGACAACCACTTTTCTATCCATTGCACAATCTAGTATCCATTCCCATTTGCTTTAGTTTACTTAACAGATTCACATGCAGTATTCTGTCAAATTCTTTTGACAGAATACTGCATGCAAAATCCAACAATATAACAGTATAGGCATTTACTTTATCCAACTCTAGAGTTACTTTATTATAGAAACAAAGTAAATTGCTAAGGCAAGGCAAGACCTCCACTTAACAAAGCATGCTGTCCTGAAAGTATCAGATTATTTTCCACCCTATCTTGAATTCTGGCTTTAACCAACGTTTCCAAAATCTTAATCATGACTCCTGAGTTAGTAACAGGTCTCTAGTTTTCAGCTTCTGTTTTTGACCCACCTTTATGCAATGGAACTATCATACCTTCCTTTCATGTTCTTGGAACTACATCTGAGCTGAGACTTAAAAAGTCTAGTCAAGAGTAAGACCAATTCTGTGGTTCAATAAAGAAATATCTCCTAGATGAGTCTTTGACTCCATGGAGTCTTGGGTAATAATAATAATAATACCGTGAATAGGCATACTTAAATAAATTATAATACCAGAATTAACTCATGTACAATATTATTTATTAGTATAATTTTCACCTGAGTATCAAAGGCATCATCAACAATAACTAACAATTCGAAAAAGCACCACCTAAGTAGCTAATGTAAGGTAACTAAAAATGGTCATTAAATTTCCTAACTTATTAAAAATAAAATAAAAATAAATAATTAAATCTCCTGTAGTCCTAAATGGACCGTTGAGTGCCCCAACGGCTAGTAGGTGATATTCTTTGTTAGCCTCCTCCAATCATCTCGGTCTCTTGTTCTTGATGTCAGTTGAGAAAGGGAGGAATTTGTCCATTTTTTTGATGTTATCAGTCCATTTTAATCAAGGTCGGCCCGTAACCCTTGATCCCAGAATGATTCCTTCTAGTGCTTGCTTTGGAATGCCATTAGCCCTCTCCACATACCTAGCCATTTCATCTATCTTCTTCTGATGACTGTCATAATATTTTCCCTTTTTTTTCCCCGTCTATTGAATCAATCGGTTTTCGAACATTTTCATTGGTTTCGTGAGCGGTATAGGGAGTTCTCAAAAGTCTTCTGTAAGTTTTCATTTCAAAAGACAGAAGTCTCCTCTCATCTTCCCTCAAAGTCCAGGCATCACAACTATACAAGAGGATAGAATTCACCAGTTTGTCAATTAGTCTTAGTTTGGTTGTGATTGTTATTCTGTTATCTCTCCACAATGGTTTTAACTTCTGTGGGACCACAGTTGCTTTAGCAGTTCGGTGTTTAATGTCAATTTTTGAGCGACCATCTTGACTCAACGTGCTTCCTAGATAAGTGAACTTGTTTACATTCTCAATTTGTTTATTGTCAATTTGTATCTTTAAGAGTTCAATATCTGATTTTGAGGTTATCATTGTTTTTGTTTTTTGCAGGTTTATGTGTAATCCATATTTTTTTAATGTTCCAAAAACGCGATTGGTTATCTCTTGTAATTCCTTTTCACTTTCTGCCAGAAGATCAATATCGTCTGCAAAACGTAAGTTGTTTATTCTCAGTTCTCCAACTACTATTCCAATGTCATATTCAGGAAAAGCTTCATCTATGACACATTCCAGAAAACAATTAAAAAGAAGAGGGGACAAGATGCATCCTGTCTTACCCCCGTTCTGCCCGGAATGGTTCACTGCTGTCATTTTTAATTTCAATTCTCATATCAGATGAGAAATAAAGAGATTTACTAATCCTAATGATTTTATTGTCTATACCAGTGGTTCCCAAACTTTTTCGATTCTCGGCGCCCTTGTTGAATCCAGGTTTTCCCAAGGTGCCCTATGTCAAATTCTAACAAGTTCACTTTGTGAAATAGCAAATTTTTTTTTTAATTAAAGGGTTAGGGAAAAATAAATAAAATACATGTTTAAGATCACAAAAAAAAAGTAATTGAACAAATTCAACTAATTATCATTAGTGGGATGGATGAGCCTGTTGATCACCGCACATTTTCTCAAATCTTGAAATCAAACTGGACACAGCCACCCTCATTTCCTTCTCCACATTGATTTCATTGATACTTAGTTTTTATCACCGCGACCGCCGAAAATCCAGCTTTGCACAAATAAGAAGTCGCAAATCGAATTAAAATTCTCTGAGCTTTTTCATTCAGAAGGGGATATTCTTCTTTTACTGATATCCAAAATTCAATTAATTCCATGCTGCTAAATTTTGTTTTCAATGTTTTGTCGCAAGACAACTGAATAAGATTATTTTCTTCTGCAGCAGTAAATTCAGATGGAGCACTGGCATTAAATAGATCTTGAATCTATGCAACTTTATCGATATTATTTTGAAAATATTTCTCAAACCAGGTGATAAAGTGTGATAAGTGTTCTTCAAAAATGCATTTCATACCTCAAGAGAAATCAACTCCATTGGAGGTCAAAAACAGTTGCAACAAAGGGAAACATTCTTTGCCTCCCTCTTCATTCATTTTTCTTTTCCATAGTTTTAGTTTTTTTTATAAAAGCTGAAATTTTCTCAATCGACTTTAAAAGGTGCATGTTGCATCCCTGCAGGGAGAGATTCAGTGCATTCATCTTTTCAAATATATCACATAAGTATGCTAGTTTTACCAAAAAATCTTCATTCACAAAATTTTCGGTATACTTGTGGTCTTCCTCTTTAAGAAAAATATAAATTTCCTGTCCATATAAATTTTCTATACCATAATGTTCTAAAATTTTCCATGATTCCGTGCCATATTGAGTCAAAAGCTTTTTGAAGATCTAAAAAAGCTATGACAGATTATTTTGTTGAAAGTTTATTTTTCACTTGGTTAGAGTATAATAAATTTAGTTTAATCCTTTATCCAAGGGTGAGCAAACAAAGTTTGCACCTGAAAGTATCTTCAGGACTGGGATAAGGTGGTACAACACTAGGCCAACTTGTTGCAAAGGTGGAGCAAGATACCAACACTCCTGTCTCAGTATCTCCTATAATGCAAAACGCATCTCCTTGCAGATATGTCTAATGTTATGCATTAAGGGAAGGGCCACTACCCAGACTAGTTTCGACCTTTATTGAGGTAGAATGGGAGTTCATGTCTCTCATCATTGGCCTTTGGAGAATAAAGCATGCTGAGGATCAGCAGACAGTAAAAGAGGAGTATGATATAAGATAGAGTAGGATAGTAGGAGGTAAAAAGAGGCCTCAGTCAACCTGTTTAGCCTTATTGGCTAATTGGTCTGTAACATATAATCTCAATTTACCTGTTCAGAAAAAGGTTAAGCATAGACTTTTGTCTATAGTTCACATATTATTTTATCTAAAGTAATGATTTACTCCAGTATTAATGGAGGTTCTTTTTATGTTACTAGATATAATATCCTTATTTTTATTCCAGGTAAATAATTTTTTTTTTTTTTTTTTTTTTTTTTTTTTTTTTTTTTTTTTTTTTTAAAGACAAGCTGTAAATAATAGGACTTATTTAAATATTTATTTTAAATCTAAAATAACAGGACTTAAGGTCTGGTAAGTAGGAATGAATAGGAACTTACTGAGGAACTTGTATACCTGGTACCACTGGGACTTAGAATGGGGAAAAGACTGGCCCGGGAGATGCCGCTCACGAGGAGCGGCACCGCCTCGCAGTAAGCCTTCGCCTCCCGGGTTCTCAGCTCTCCCCCCTTGTTTGGAGTAAAGAAACCGTGCCAGCGAAAGCTTTGTGGCTAGGGGAGACAGAGTGGTTATTCTTTTTCCTGGGGTGGGGGGGGGTGGGGGGTTTTTTTGGGTTCTAAAGAGATATACAGGGCCTGATGCGTCCCTGTATAAGAAAGCATATTGTCGGTGGTTTGCAGTATTGATTCACAAATTTAAAGTCTCCTAGTAAGTGCCTTCCTTGTGCAAGAAATTTGGGTAAGTAGAAAAAGAAACCTTTTCTTATTCTTGCATACATTAAATTTGCGTCTCGTACCTGGGATTTTTTCCGTACTTTCCAGATGTGATATTTTAGTACATTGATTAGGAAGATAGCGAACTTTTGGGTTTTTTGAACTGGTGGCGGGAATTGTAGTCGTACGACCTCTTCTACTGTCAGCATGGGGATTCCCAATGTTGTGCTGAGTCTCCGCCAGATGCGTTGGGCTGGTGGGCAAAAATAAAAGAAGTGGTCCACCGTTTCCACGTCCCGGCAGACATCGCAGAATGGGTCGCACTGGTTAGGTGCATACCAGGATTTCACCTGTTTCACCGGGAGCCGCCCGTAGGCTATTCTCCAGGCTAGATCCCGATGAAAAGGCTGTCCCCAGCTATTTTTGATGTTTCTGAAGAGAATTTCATTATTTGTACTAAGATTGGGTGTATCACGCCTGGAAAGCTGGAAGAAATCCCAGTATACTGCTTTGGGTTTGTGTGTGAGGATTGCTATTCCTCTGTCTCTGAATGTTGTTGATCGATTTCACTACTGTACGGTACCACTTGGGCACCCCCTTGCGCGGGGTCCAGCATAGTCCGTGATCCCAAAGAGGGGGAGGAAAAGTCCTATAAAATATCTAATTAGTAGGCCAGAAATGTGGTTGGAGTTTAAGGCCTTCCGTACGGTTTTGAACGTGTTTGCTTGTAGTAAGCTTTTGTGATCGGGCAGAGCATAACCCCCTTCTTCCTGTTTGAGTTGTAGGTATTCTTTCCTTACTTCTCGTTTTCTCCCATTCCAGAAGAAATCCAGGAGTTCTTTTGATAACTTATTTTCTTGTGCCAGTGTGATGCCTGTGATATTGACAGTGTGCATCAGCATTGGGGTAACGATTGTTTTTATTACTGTCGCTTTGCCATAAAAGGAGAAGAAGGTTGGTTTGAACAGCCTTATCCTTTCCCTGCTTGTCTCCTGCAATTTTTGGATTGGTAGTGCTAGGGTGTCTGAAAAGGGCACGCCTAGTATAGTTAGGGGCTGTGTCTGTAGCGTTAAACCGTAGGGAAGTCCAGTGCTATGGAAATTTCCGAAACTTTTGATTTTGGTTTTTTGTGCGTTAACGCGAAGACCACTGACTATGCTGAACTTTTGCAGCGTGTGCAGATAGATATAGATGGACTCGGAGTCTCTGAGTGTAGCCACTACATCGTCTGCTTATGCCACTATTTTGCATTGTCTGGAGCCTTGGGGCAGTGGAATACCGTTAATTGCGGGGGTGTTATCAATTCTTTTGATTAGGGGTTCTAATACTAGGGAGAAGAGGAGGGGGTTTAGCGGGCAGCCTTGTCTAACCCCTCTCTTTATGCGGATTGGTTCTGTTAGAAACCCATTAATAGATAGTTGGGTCGTGGCTTCCGCATACATGTTTTTAATTGTACGCCGAAGTCTCGGGCCCACGCCTGTTTTTTGTAGGATGTTCTGCAAGTACCTGTGGTTGATGCTGTCAAACGCTTTCTCCAGGTCAGTGGAGAGAAGTGCCAGGGGGTATTTTTTCTCTTTGGCCAGTTTGATCAAGTCCCTTAACAAAAAGAGATTGAATTCCATAGATCTACCAGGGATCCCGTAGACCTGTGAGCTTGTTATTATTTTTTCGATACCGCCCTTAAGGTGCGTGCAGATAATTTTGCAAAAATCTTGTAGTCTACGTTGGTTAGGGAGATTGGACGCCAGTTATTCGACAAAGTCCGATCTCGGTCTTTCTTGGGGATAAAGATGGTGTGGCTCTTAACGAATTCCTCGGGGATGTTTCCCGAAGTGAGGAATTCTTAAAGATGTTTATTAACGCTGCCAATGCAAATTCCCAGATAGATCTATAGAATTCTATCCCCAGTCCGTCTGGCCCTGGGGTCTTCTTTGTTTTCATCATTCTGCACGTGGCCTTTAATTCGGCTGCAGTTATCGGCCTGTCCTGCAGGGCACTAAGATGATCGGGAAAACGTGTTGCGTCCCACTCACTGAAGTCATCCGTGCCCTGCCGGTCAGAGAAGATACCGATATACTGCTGATGAAAGTGACGGAGTATTTCGTTGGTTGAGCATAAAATCTGGCCCTTCTCCTCGATCTGGTGAATCGTTTTCTCATCATTAGCCGCCACCCGTTGTTGGTTGTAGAATGCGGTGGAAGGTGTTTCCAAATTTCTGAGATAGAGTCTCGTTCGAAAATCGAGGTCTTCGACTCTACTCTGCCGCTCTTGCTGCAGCTCTATTTCTACTTGCCTGATAAGATGTCTGCAGGGAACTCCGCTCCGTTCGTTTGTCCGGTACCAGCCGAGTTCCCTGTAGAGATCCCTCAGCCGTTTGCGTTGTTGGAAGGCCCTTTCGCGCCCGCATTTTTGGAACAGTTCCCTAGCCTGCCACTTGAAGCTCAGCCAGTTTTCCCAGTCCCAGTTGGTGTTTGTCCATCTCTCACAGAGGTTCTGTAGCTGGTTGCTAAAAAGACTGGGAAAGGTGGGAGGAAGCCTCCAAGGCCCTCTGGCTGTTTCCATAACCTCTGGGAGCGTGATTTTGAGTATGACCATTTTGTGGTCGGTTGTCATGTTGTGCACTGCAGTGTGACGTATCCTCTGAACATATTGTTCCAAGTTTTGGGACACGTACACCCTGTCTAGTCTTGTCGCTATCTGGCCGCGGCACCACGTAGTTTCTACTTTGGAGGGGTTATTCCGCCTCCAGATATCGACGAGATCAAAATTAATACAGCATCGTTTTAAAGCGTCAATGCCGCCAGTTCCGTTGTTTGGATTCCCACTAATTTTGTCTAGACGTGTGTCTTCCACACAGTTCCAGTCTCCTGCAACTATTAGGTGTTCTGCTCCCAGGAGATAGTTTTCAAGGGCAGAGAAGAGACCAGTTCTGTGGTATGGATTGTTCGGGGCGTAAACTGCAGCCAGTCGGATGGTACGGCCACCGTACTTCCAGTCCACCGTTACTAGGCGTCCTGTGGCGTCTTTTTGGACGTTGAAGAACCCCCCGCGGTTGGGGGGCGAATTAGTATCCCCACCCCTCGCGAGTGAGCGTCCCCGAAGCACCAGTAGCTGGTGACCGGATAGCTTCTCGAGAAGTTCTCCACGTCCCAGTGCTTATAGAAATGGGTTTCTTGTATCAGGAGGATATTAATTTTGTGTGTTAACATTAGCCTCCAGACAGCGCTTTGCGCAAAGGGGTTGCGTAGTCCGTTAGTGTTTAAAGTTGCGATTTTAACTTCCATGGTGGTGTTAGAATGAGGGGGGGACGTTCTGGTGTTTGTTTTATGAAGGCCGGTTCTGGTTCCTCGTCGGAGCTAGTTGCACTTTGAGCATCCGAGACAATGACGAGCCTGTCTGTAGAGTCCCTGTCTTCGTCAGAGTCCATTTCGTGGACTTGGGGTTGTGCCAATTGATCCATTACTGGGGGTAGGCTCTCTAACATTGTAACGTCATTGTCGAGGGGCTTTGCGCCTATTGTTCGACGTTGACCT
The DNA here is from genome assembly GCF_054136105.1 of Typopeltis vanoorti. Taxonomy (NCBI): domain Eukaryota; kingdom Metazoa; phylum Arthropoda; class Arachnida; order Uropygi; family Thelyphonidae; genus Typopeltis; species Typopeltis vanoorti. Next base: position 25,570,069 of record NC_143574.1, on the reverse strand, counting down.
GTGGTCTCTGTTTCGTCCTCCGATGACATCATGCTGCTTTCTTTCACTTTTTTCTTTTCCTGTGATTCCGTTTCTCTTGTGCGCTTTGTTGGGGCGCTGGGTGTGACCTCTTCCTCTTTCCTGCAAGCTTCATGGTTTGCCACATTGATGCTGGTGATGTTCTGTGTGTGGCGGCTTGCCTTGGGTATCTTTGGGATTTTCGTTTCCGTTGCTGCTTCCTTTTCAGCCTGTTGGCCGAGCTCCGGAAAATCGCTCCTTGATATTTTCTCAGGGTTCCCTATGGGCGTTGCCCTAATCGGTGTTATGGTCCCTCCTGTTGCTTCTGAGTGTGTCTTGTTCGGACAATTGTCCAATTTGTGGGTCAGAGCCCCACACTTAATACAGGGTTCTGTACAGCTTTCTATTTTATGCTTTGACGATTTGCAATTTCTGCATTGTATTCGAGGGCAGTCTGCCCCAAGGTGTTCCTCCGAATTACATCTAAAGCACCTTTTTTTCGCACCTGGGTAGTTCACCATTACCCTCGTTTCCTCCAAAAAAATAAAATTGGGGACTTCTTTTTTCATGTCAATCTGGATTTCAACGTCTCCTGTTTTCCATCCTTTATAGTCGGCGTGCTCAAGTGCTTTAATCTCATGGATTTCCCCCCATTGACTGAAGAATTTCTTGACTTCAGGTTCATTCTCTAGGTATTCTAGTGGAAACCTGGTTATTTTTAGCGTTTTGCGTAGGCTCCCTACTAGAAATGGTCTGATTGTTTGCCCACAACAAATGAAACCCTCTAATAATTTCTTTTTTGTTTGTTCGCTTTTGACCACTATTTGGAATCTATTGTTCCCATAAGGTATAAAACCGTATATATTTTCAGCCCCTACTGTTTCGATTAGAGCTCTCGCTAACGCCCGCTGATATACGGGCTTCGTGAGCTCGATACCTAGCGTTCTAGTTCTAGGCAAAAAATGCGACATGGTTACCGAAATTCCTGACTACTGGGTGTAGAAAGGGGATGTAAGGGAGGGCAAAATCGAGGAACGTTGGGCGTTCCTCGCCGCAAACAAAGCGATACCAGAATAGAGGGATAAAACAGCCAATAAAAAGAAAAAAAAAGGTCTTACCAAAGCTGGGGTACTACTGTGGAATCTGAGCATGGAGCTCTCTTTTTGGGCCGTTGAAACTGGATCTTCTTGAGGGGTAGACGTCTGCCTTCGGCCGGAGCTTTCTCGGGGGTCCTCGGGAACTGTCTCTGGAATCCGCTGCGTTCTGTCGATGTCAATATTGAGGTCTCTTCAGTGGGAGCCAGGCCCAAGTTGAGATACCAGGCAGAAGCATTAGCAGATCATCTCTACCTATAGGAGTTGCCAAATGGTGTGCCACCCTTTTTTAATAAATTACTCTGAATTTAGAGAAAGATGTTGAAAGTTTATTTTTCACTTGGTTAGAGTATAATAAATTTAGTTTAATCCTTTATCCAAGTGTGAGCAAACAAAGTTTGTGCCTGAAAGTATCTTCAGGACTGGGGTAAGGTGGTACAACACCAGACAACTCGTTGCAAAGGTGGAGCAAGCTACCAACACTCCTGTCTCAGTATCTCCTATAATGCAAAACACATCTCCTTGCGGATATGTCTAATGTTATGCATTAAGGGAAGGGCCACTACCCAAACTAGTTTTGACCTTTATTGAGGTCCTTCAGTGGGAGCCTATAGGTAGAGATGATCTGCTAATGCTTCTGCCTGGTATCTCAACTTGGGCCTGGCTCCCACTGAAGAGACCTCAATAAAGGTCGAAACTAGTCTGGGTAGTGGTCCTTCCCTTAATGCATAACATTAGACATATCCGCAAGGAGATGTGTTTTGCATTATAGGAGATACTGAGACAGGAGTGTTGGTAGCTTGCTCCACCTTTGCAACGAGTTGTCCTGGTGTTGTACCACCTTACCCCAGTCCTGAAGATACTTTCAGGCACAAACTTTGTTTGCTCACACTTGGATAAAGGATTAAACTAAATTTATTATACTCTAACCAAGTGAAAAATAAACTTTCAACATCTTACTCTAAATTCAGAGTAATTTATTAAAAAAGGGTGGCACACCATTTGGCAACTCCTATAGGTAGAGATGATCTGCTAATGCTTCTTTGGGCTTGGCTCCCACTGAAGAGACCTCAATAAAGGTCGAAACTAGTCTGGGTAGTGGCCCTTCCCTTAATGCATAACATTAGACATATCCGCAAGGAGATGTGTTTTGCATTATAGGAGATACTGAGACAGGAGTGTTGGTAGCTTGCTCCACCTCTGCAATGAGTTGTCCTGGTGTTGTACCACCTTACCCCAGTCCTGAAGATACTTTCAGGTGCAAACTTTGTTTGCTCACACTTGGATAAAGGATTAAACTAAATTTATTATAGATTATTTTGTTGTTATTATGTGACACCTCCAGTGAGTCCAAAGACTCATCGAGGGAAAGTGTGGCAACAGCATTGAACGATTGATCCTCTACTAACTGCGCTCAAACTTGCTTAACTTTTTGCTGAGCCATTAATAACAGAGGCTCTACCAATCGACCAACCTTTGCTGGCAAAGGTTGGTTATGTTCTATGTATTTTTCATCTAGTATGTGTATTGTAAAAATATGGTCGATTGGACTTCTGGAAACCTGCTTTGTTCATCTGATAGTCTGTTTTCTATTTTCTTTTCAATCCTTGGCAATAATATTTTTAACAGGATTTTGGTTGGATGGCTAATAAGCAGTGGTGAGCTATGGAAATTTTAACAAAATGCTCACATCGGCGAGCAGAAAAAAAAAAAAAGCCATGCTTCACACCAAAACCTTAATTAATACAGCTTGTGTACAAATTCCAATCAAAAAGTATGAGAGGACAATCAACCTCTAAAGGCCATCATTTTTAAACAAATATTTCATGATCTAAATTTATCTGTATTAATTTATCTTACATAAGAAAAACATTTTTTTAACTATCAAAATATAATAAGAATGAAATCTTTTATATTCTTTTATAAAACATTTAAAATTGGCTACTGGTTTTACCATACTGGATATTGTAACACGATTGGCTACCAGAAGGGAGAGACGTAAAGATAGCGCATTCGCTTATTTTATTTTCAAACTTGGGCACATTTGTTATAGAGTTGATACAATAATTTCAAATAATCTATACACTGCCGAATAGGCTAATTTTTATGAGTTTGTCGCTTAATGTTTCAAAAAAAAAAATTTTTTTTTTTTTGAAAAAATAAAGTAAACAAGAAGAATAAGGGGCTTGCAAATTTGAGAAAAATTTAACAAAAGGGCTCGCGTGAGCCCCTTATAGCTCACCACTGCTAATAAGGCTTATTGTTCTATAGTTGATACATTTATTGCTGTTTCCCTTTTTAGGGATAGGTACAAGGACAGAAGTCCGCCAATCAGAAGGCCAAGTCTCTGTGTTCCAAGGTGTCGATGATTATGTCATCTCCTTTGCATGTCAGTTCCATTGTAACACCATCAATTCCTGGTGATTTTTCTATTTTTGAGGAGCTAACTGCTGCAATTCTTCTTTTAATATTGGGTAATCTCCATCCTCCGAACCTCCCGGCAAAATTCCGTCCAAAATATCGTCAGTCAGTTGGGGGTCCTTTTGAAAAAGCTTGGTTGTGTAACAGTTCCATCTTCATCTTCTATGCTCCAATTAATTGCAGTAAAAGGTTTGGTTAACTTATTGATAATTTGAAAAGCACTTTTAGGATTATTTTTATTTAGGTCCTCTTCTATATTTTTGCATTCATCTAGTATCCATAAGTTTCTAGCATATTTGATTTCTTTTTTAATAATCTTGGTAATATTTTTATACTGTTCTCTATTGTCACTGCTATTAATATGAGATTTCAAATTTCTTCTTTCGTCGCATAGGTCCAAAATATTTTGGTTATCCATGATTTGTTGACTTCCCTTTTGTATCCAAGAATTTCTTCAGGTGTTTCAGTTATATTTTGTGAGAAGTATTTGGCTTTAGATTCAATATTATTATATTTTTTGAAGTTTGTGTCAAAAATTTGTATTTATATAATGTATTTATTTGGGGGGTCTTTTAATTTTTCTGTATTATATACATTTTGGAAAATTATAGAGACAACTATCGTGTTTGAGTAAAATTTTAGTTTAATATAAACTAAGATCCACTTTCGATGTTTCGATCTTTATATCAAGGTCATCTTCTGGAGCATATGCATTATATACAGAAAACAAGCTACACTACAATCTACATGGTTTGGTAAAGTTACTGACCAACCGTTACAACAATTATTGGTGTCTGACCTCTGGTGAAAAAAAAAAATAAAATAAATAAAAAATACATCAACGCTAGAATCCTATTATTATCTACTGGTTGTAAAATTACATTGGGAGCAACAACAAGTCTATGTGTGTGTGTGTATATATATATATATATATATATATATATTAACATTCCAACCAGTTGGTATGGAATGGTTTCCAATACTGGCTGAAGGTTGCCTAGAGTCCTGACATATGCTGAATGTGTGCCATCCAGATTCTTGGAATTTTCATGTCTCCATTATTGTTGATATTTGGGTGGTTTATCAGAATTTTGCAGGCCTCCTTAAATTTTCTTTCATACCAGGTTTTAGTATGGTGTAAAGAGCTTGTACTTTTCCAGTCGATTTGGTGTAAGGTGTTGAGAGCATGATCTGAGAGGCCTGCTCACCAAAATGGTTATATTTAATGTGTCTTATGTGTTCTTTCTTACGTATAGGGATTGTACGTCCCGTTTCACCAATGTACGGTAAGTTACAGGTGCAGTGGATGCAATAAACTCCAGGATGTGCCAGTGGAAGGAGAGGATCCTTAGAGGAGTTGAATATGTTTTTAAGTTTAGTAGGTGGTTTAAAGGTGGTATTGATGGTGTTGGATTCTGTTGATTTTTTCCGATAACCTTTAATGTATGGGATGGCTATGGTTTTACTGTAGTCTAGATTCCTTTTTGTTGATGTTTTATGAAGTATTTTATTGATAGTATTTTTGTTATAACCATTATTTATGAATGTGTCGCTGATAATTTTTAGTTCCTGTTTTAGAGCATGCTGGTTGGAGCAAATTGTTATAGCTCTGTTTTTAAGGGTGTTAATGACTCCATATTTTTGTGTCGGTGCTGAAGGAAGACTTGTGACCAGCATATCTAGGAATGGGAGCAAGTTCTGATTTTCAATTTCGATGGTAAATTGTATGCGTTCATGTTGTTTGTTCAGGTGGCTAAGGAATGTGGTTAGCGTTTGTCTCCCATGCAGCCAGATAACGAACACATCATCAACGTATCTAAGCCACACTGTAGGTTTTAGAGTGGTGGAATCGAGAGCACTTTGTTCAAAAGTTTCCATATAGAAGTTAGCGATTGGGGGGGGGATAGTGGTGAGCCCATGGCTGTACCTTCTTTTTGTAGGTAAAATTTATTTTGCCACACAAGGTAACCAGACCGTAGTACGTGGGCAGAGAGGGCCGAAATTTGTAACGGTTGGTCAGTAACTTTAACAAACCATGTAGATTGTAGTGTAGCTTGTTTTCTGTATATAGTGCATATGCTCCAGAAGATGACCTTGACTTGATCCATAATTTTTCAAAATGTATTCGGATCACCGTGTAAGCCTAAAAGAAAGGTTTCTGTATTATATCTTTTATGAGTTGATTTTGTAGATAATATTTCCCTAATTTTCATATTCACAGTTGTGGTGACCATATTGTGGTCACTGCCAATGTCGGCTCCAGGAAATATATGGTGTCCCGAAAGTACACAAACAAAATGTGCTGCTTCGACCTATTGTGATAATTAGATAGCCTTAATTACCACTTAGCCAAGAAATTAGCATCGACACTCAAGGAGTTGGTAAGTCATTCCTCCTCCTACATAAAGAACACACAACACTTTATAAACAAAATTAAAAACATAACACTCGAAAAAGATGATTTATTAGTCAGTTTCGACGTTTCTGCCCTTTTCACAAATGTCCCAATCAATGACACAATCCTTCTACTACGGAACAAATTTCCACCCGACATTATGGCAGAATATATATATATACATACGTAGACTTGTTGTTGCTCTCAGTGTAATTTTACAACCAGTAAATATTAATAATAGGATTCTAGCATTGATGTATATTTTTATTTTTCATTTCTTATTTTATTTTGTTTTATTTATTTATTTTTTTTTTTCGCCAGAAGTCAGGCCAATAATTGTTGTAACGGTTGGTCAGTAACTTTAACAAACCATGTAGATTGTAGTGTAGCTTGTTTTCTGTATATAGTGCATATGCTCCAGAAAATGACCTTGATATAAAGGTCGAAACATCAAAAGTGGATCTTAGTTTATATTAAAAGTTTTACTCAAACATGGTAGTTGCCTCCATAATTTTCCAAAATGTATTTGGATCACCTTGTAAGCCGAAAAGAAAGGTTTCTGTATTATATCTTTTACAAGTTGATTTTGTAGGTAACATTTCCCTCATTTTCACAGTTGTGATGACCATATTGTGGTCACTGCCAATGTCGACTCCAGGAAATGATCAGGTTCTTGTGAGGTTGATGGAGTTTTTGAATTTGGTGCTTACAAGGATAAAGTCGGTTTGGGTGTGTGTTTTACCATCAAGGAAAGTCCATAATCCATCTTCTGGAAGGTTTATGGGGAAATAGGGTGGTGAGTTCATTTTGTGAGGCAAAATTGATCAATTCAAAGCCTCTTTCATTTTTCTCCCCATAGCCATACGGTCCGACAAATGGGAGAAAATTCTTACCGATGTCTGTTCCAGTTTTGGCATTCCACTCGCCCTGTACAATCAAAATTCTTTTCTGTTCGCTCTGGTGATTGTTGCATTAAGTTGACCAGAAAATTCCTCTACTTCAGAGTCCTCGTGATATGTGGTTGGGGCATAGACCTGTATGATGGTGATATTGAGTGGTTTTCCTCTTAGGCGGACTAGAGCAATTCTGCTATTGATAGGATTGAATTCCATGACAGAATTTCATGATGACTTGTGTATCAAAAACCCAACACCTTCTTTTCTGCTGCAATCACATCCAGAGTAAAGAAGCAAATGTCCTTCATCTGTTGTTAGCTCTCGTGTTTTGGGCCATCGAATTTCACAAAGTCCCATAACAGTCCATTCATATTTTTTTAATTTGTGCTGTAGTAGTTTGAGTTGACCTGATTGTAGTGGAGTCTGAATCTGGATCCAGTTTTTTCATTATTTTTGTCAGTGATAGTGGTGGTGGTAGCACCAGTTGCTAACTTCTCATTGCCACCCCTGGAGCTGCTATCAAATGGCAATGTGGACCTTGTTGAACCAGGCGGCATCCGAGCCAGCATGGTATGCTGTACATACATATATATCTACTCTATAATATAAAATGATAAGCCCTTTTTTTAACGTTTTTGTGTCAAGTTATTTGAAACGTTTTGAGACTCGGGCTACCCTGAGTGTCGAGTCATTAGAATTCAAGGAGAACCGGCCTACCAGTCTGGAACTCAGGGGTTTGGGTGTCAGGGGGATGGAACCCCCCTTTTGAGTTTTCAAAATTCGAGTCATCAGAATTCAAGGAGAACTGGCCTACCAGTCCAGAACTCGGGGGGTGGGGGTCCTATTAAAAAAAAGTTAGGAAAGATTAGCTGATTTAATAAAGTACTATCTCCCACAAATGGGATAGATGTAAACCATCAGATCTGTTTAAGTTAGGAGAGTGAAGTAAAGTTTCACATGTTTCTTTATAAAGCCATTCCATGAGGAACTGACTTTTGTGAAGGACTCTCGTTTCAACGAACTCCATGTCTAGTGTTGATGACATGTTCTGCAAGTCCAGACTGTTCAGGTTCAAAGTATTAATTATAAGACTTGTGTTCTTCTAGCTGAATAAAAGCAGATCTTCCTGTTTGTCTGAAATAAGATAACCCACAAGAGCAAGGAATCTGGTACACTCCTGGATAATTGAGATGTGGAAGCTTGTCCTTTGGAGAAGTGAGAAAGATGGAGATTTTTCTGATGGGGCAAAAGGCAACAAAAATATTTAGTGATTTTAAAACTTGCTATGTGTTCACTAATGTCTTGCACATAAGGGATAGTGATAAGAGTTATTTCTTCTGTATTTGAAGAGGTAGAGATACCAAAACTGCTCAAAGCTCTTTTGATGAAAGAATTGTTATAACCATTAGATAAAAAAGTGGAAATAATATGTTGCAATTCTTTCTGTAATAGCTCATTTGAACAACATAAAGAGTGAACCCGATGAACCAGTGTTTTAATAGTTCCAGCCTTTTGACTGGGATGGTGATGTGATTCAGTATGGATATAATGGCCTGTCTTATTCCTAAAAACTTAGAAATGTAGGTTACCATGTGGTTGGTAAAGAATAAAAAAAATCTAAAAAGGTTAACTGCTTTTTTTTACTTCTTTTTCTAGGGTGAATTGGATCCTTGGATGCAGTGCATTTAATTTAGAGAGAAACTGTTGTAATACTTACGAAGAGCCATTCCAGATAGCAAAAATATCTCATCTACATATCTGAACCAATCAGTGGGTCTAGGTGAAATGTCAAAAATATGTTGTTCAAAGTGCTTCATAAAGATAGCAGGTCTGTAAGTTGAATAGTCTCAGAGTGATAGAGACATTTTTCTCTCATATTTTCTTCTCTGTTGAATGACCACAGCCTTTCCTTTGTCAGCTTTCATAATAATTATATTATTATTATTCTTCAGTGATTTCAGTGCTTTAAATTCAGAGTAAGAGAGATTAGGATAAGGAGGCTTGGCATTAAAAGGAATTTTTGCACATTCAAAATGCATCCTGTTAGCTGTTTTTTGGGATAAGGATCGAATACCTCTATCTATGCTATCAGTGCATCAGCATAATCACAAAGTAAATCTAGAACAAAGAATGTTAATCCTGTTTACAGAATTGAGCCACATGCCAGAATACACCTTGTCGATGGTAACTGCATGCTGATGACCAGTTCTGGTTGAAATTTTTTCCACTTGGTTATACTATAAATTAAAGATACCAAGAAATTATATACTTGGTTTAATCCTTTATCGCAAACAAAGTTTGCACCTGAAGTATTTTCAGGAATACTTTAGGTGCAAAAGTGGCTGTGTTGCTCCCTGAGTACAACATAAAAGTGGATTTTTTACATTTACAAAAAATATCAAGATTCCTACATCCACCAAAACCTCCATATCACCCCATGAAAAAACTGGGCGTCTATGAGATTCATTGTTCTTGTGGCATTTGTTATGTAGGCCAGACAGGAAGGTCAGTAATCAGGCCTGTCATTCCACATAACCACTATTGGCCATCTGGTACTCTGGCAACAAACAAAAATGTCATCTATTGATTGTATGATCAGTATATGACATTGTAATTGTTTTTCAGAATAATAAAAATCAAGGCTTAATTTTACATCAAGTGTGGTCTGCTTTTATCAAAAATTTAACTGCCACGGACCTAGGATATAGCATGCGTGATACTACAGAATGCGATAGCAACATCTAGCAGTGTTCCAACACGCATACAGTAACGAGTTTACCATTTGTATTCTGGTTCATCAATTATATTTAACAGTTGTGAAGTTATCAAAAACATAATTACACTAATATGTGTAATTAATTGATAATAGGCTTTTGTTGTGTAAAACTTATGTACCACTACCCCATTGATGGAAGTCTTACAACTTGCGAAACTGTTGAGTTTTAATTGCTTATTTTTATTATTAAACTCGTTATTTGTATTATGTGCTCTTTAACTTCTCACAGAACTGCTAAACCCATAAAGAAACTTACGTTTATACATGTGTAACAGATTTTCAACACCCTTTCACAATTCAGCTTCAGACTCGCAAAAGAAATCCTCTTTCTCTTCAGTTCATTCCTTTCTTCCTTTTTTTAAATTGCTTGCCTTTCAGTTCATTTTCCCCTCTTTATGTATTTCCTGAAGACCTGCATAATTGCACTCTTCAAATCATTAAGATATTTGCTTATTTCTCATCAGTTTTCTGCTCTTCCATGGTGCACCTGAGGTTGAACATCTTGCATTTACCATTAAAAAAAAACAACTTTCAGATCTGTAAGTTTAAAAAAATTGTGTTCATACTACTTTTTGGCATTTTGGCTGATTTCTCTCTTCTATTTCTAGTAACAAGGCTTATACATTGGTCATACATAACTGGTAATTAGTTTACGGAATTAACAACGCATATAAAGTATATTAATTAAAGGTAACTTTAATAAATAACTTTAATTAATTCCGTAAACTAATTACCAGTTCTCTCTTCTATACAAACTTATTCATCTGAACCCCACCATACTAGCTTTACTAAAAATTGTGATAATTATGGATAAGTTAAACTCAGCATTCTAGTATCTCTGATTTTAATGTTGGTTTTTAATCCCACTTAACTTCCTAATATAATCTTATACATGATGAATAATAGTAAGATAGCATGCACCCTTGCTTTTCTGATTTTGCATCACATCTTCCTTTAAATCATTCAATTCTAATTGTTGACTTGCAAAGTAAACAAACTGTATAGAGTTCTCGATCATCCAACATTTCAAATGTACAAATCTTCAATTAACTGACACTTGAATGGGTTACTGTATCTGGTACAGAATCATGTAGTTTTACCTTTAGTTATCCAGTCCTTCAGTTATCTCAAAAAATTGTTTTCCCACTGTGATTAGTTAACTGAGGGATTGGTGTATTGTTTTATACACTGCTAGGAAAGAAGCTAATGGACACCATATTGTGAGGAACAAACAGCCATGGTAGCCACCTTAAGATGTAGGACCTCCTCTCGCTGTGATGACTGCAGCAATCCTAGGAGCATAATTTCCATAAGTATACAATAGTGATCAGTGGGAATTTTGGACCATATTCCTGTAGGCATGTAATGAGGTCCTGGATTGTTGTATGGCAGATCTCCCTTGACAAATTTGTAATGCTCCAGTTCATCCCACAGATGGAGGCAAGTGATGTGTGGTGATGTTCGTGTTCATAAACCATGCAGTTACAGCAGTGGCCTTTTAATGCAGTGCATTGTCTTACTGAAAGAGACAATGATCAGTGCCATAGAAACATCGCAAAGTAGGAAGCATTGATGTTCAGGTACCTCTCAGAGTTCAGAGTTTGTGGCTCTAGAAATAGAGGTCTGAGGCCAAACCAGGAAAACAGGACCATACCATCACACCGCCACCTCTGAATTTCATAGTTGGGATTATGCATTCTGGTAAGAGATGTTCACCAGGCATCTGCCACACCTATTCATCTGCTCAGTAGACAGTGTAGCGTGATTCATTGCTCCATAACATAGCTTTCCAAGCTTCCACGTCCCACTGTACATGCGCTTTGCTCTACTGAATAAGAAGCTTCATGCTGGTTCGGATAATGTGACGCTTGCATATTGTGGTTCTGCCATGGAATACCATGTTGTGAGCCTCGGTTCTGAATATTTTTGTTTCAGCCAAACTCTGCATTCAACATGTAAGTTGATGTAGTTTGATGGGCTATTAATTTGAGACTTAGCTGACCAAACTACATTAACTTACATGTTGAATGCAGAGTTTGGCTGGAATAAAAATGTTCGGAACTGAGGCTCACAACATGGGATTCCATGGCAGAACCACAATATGCAAGCCTCACATTACCCAAACCAGCATGGATATTGGATTATTCAGAAGTCCTTTTTAGTTCCATGAATGCCTTACAATCTCTGCAGCCATCTCCTCCGGTTATCTAGTCATGGCCTTTAAACAGTCTTTGTAATTATTTTTCATTATTTTAAATTTGATTATACAGTATTTTTTTAATTTAAAAATTCAGCATACAAACCTTGAATTTCATTAGTGATGTGAAAAGGTGTGTTTACTGATTGGTGCACTTGCAATTAATTTTTTAAGTGTTTGTCAAAGTAAAGGGAATTACAAATATGCACATTTGAAATAATTATTTCCAGCATGAACTAGAGTTACTTGCTACAGTATGACAGGTAATTCTCAAACTGAAAAAAATTCAGTTTAATGCTTACTCAGTGTGCTCACATTAACTAGCAAAATAATTACATAATTATTTATTAGTTTACATAATTAAATTTATTAGCTGTTTGCCACTGTGATTTGCCAAGTTGTCCAATATTATATGCTCTCCAGCTAGTGGTCTGAGGGTTTGAATCCCACCATGGGCGTGGATGGATATTTGCAAATGTCTTTAGGTAGGAGATGAATTTCATTGTTAGTGTCATACCACTGCCCTGTCTATTGGATGACTGAAGTAGGTTTTAAAAGTTCCAATTTGATCTCAAGAGCAGGATTTTTGCTCATATAAAGATAGAAACAATATTTAATAAGAATAGGAAAAAATCCTTGGCCTGCTCATCGTACTAATGTTCTATAGGTTTACAACTTTTTATAGGGAATCACATAATAAATAGCAAACTCTCAACAGCAAACAGCTAAATAGAAGGGGGGGGGCGCTGTTTATCTTTTGGATGAAGTGAAAACAAGCAATGATTGCTGTGCATAAGTATCATCTGTTGTTGCTGTGAAAATATGACATCTCAATCTTGCACACTAAACAAAGTCACTTTTTATTATAGAGATTGAGTTAAATTCAGATCATCCATGGTCTGTAAAAAAATTCTTAGCAATCAAAATGCTGCAGCGGTGATCCTTTATTTAATCGACAAGTTCCTCTCATCAACTTGTCGATTAAATAAAGGATCACCTCTGCAATCAGCATCTTAATTGCTAGAAATTTTTTTCTTAGCAATCTGTACACAAAAGCGATGTTTGATCATTGCCTTATACATTGTCTCTGTCTCCTCCTTACTTATAAGCTCCAGCTCATTATGGCAAACAGCACTATGAATGACTTTGTGCAATCAACCCAACATCTTCACCTTCTTCTGCACTTTCCTGGATTGCAGGTCCACTGATATAGTGTACATGGCCAAGAATGTTTGTCTGAGGAAATGGATTCTTGCCCGAGTTGTTCTGTGGCATCTTTTAATTGTTGTCCATCTTGTTTACCGATGTTACTGATCATTGACAATAATGTAACAGTTGTTTTGTTGCATCTTTTAGTTGTTATTTCTTCTTTTCCATGATTTGCAGATAAATTTCTACTTTGTAATCAACCTCTTGTTATGAAAGATTAGGTAGTTGTGAATGAAGCTACAGGCATGAGTAAGTATAATTTTTGAGCTACAGACTTAACAATAAAGATATCAGCATACATCATGTAAAGATTATATCTAATTTGCAGATTATTCAACTGCAAATTAGATGTAAAAAAAAAAATGTTACTGAAGACAGCAGTACAAATGAAGCCACAAAGGAGACAATTTTGAAGTACATTTGTTAAGAATATTAATTTGATCATAAATGTTTTGCAAGCTTCATTTAGTTTTACTTCCATTATTAAATTGTTTTAAATATTATAATTGTAATGTTTTCATATGTTTTATTGTAGAAAAGCGTGAAAAGAACTCGAAGAACTCTGAAACTACAAGGCAACGATTTTTATTGTGATGTAATATGAAAGTGTGTATAAAGTAATGCAATTATGAAAATTTTTGCTTGGAATGTTAAGTTGAAGTTCGTTATATTTAGCATTTTGCTACTTATAATTTGTGATGCATTAGGTATTTTTGTATATATTTGGGAACTTGATTATGCTACTAGATTTTCTTATCCTTTAGATATAGATATTTCTGAAGTACTGGAAATTTTAAAGAAAGGGGGTAAGCCAAAGTTTGACAAAATAAATGAATATAATTATCAGTTCAAGATTAAAAATGAAGCAAAATGCAAACAGAGAAATGGTCTGTATGAAGATATTCGTCTATTATATGTAGTGAAGTCTGCACTTGCACATTTTAGTAGAAGAGATGCAATCAGAAAATCTTGGGGATGGGAAAATCGCTTTTCAGATGTTACTATCCGTAGAATCTTCATTATTGGGACAAGTCCTGATGTTTCATTACAAAAACAAGTTGATGAAGAGTATGAAAAATATAAGGATTTAGTCCAAGCTGATTTTATAGATGCTTATTATAATAACACCATAAAAACACTTATGGCATTCAAATGGGTGATATATAATTGTCCAGAATCCCAGTTTATACTGTTTGCAGATGATGATATGTATGTATCCACTAAAAATTTATTAAAATTTATACGTAATCCATTTAATCATCCTAGAGGACGCCGAAAATTGTTGTTCATGAACATGCATAATAAAACTGTTGAGAAATATAATGACAGCAGAAAAAGCAAAGTTTCCAGAGAATGGAGTTTGTTTGCAGATAAGAGCAGTTTCCAGGAGAAAGAAAGCAAAAGTTCCTATGACCAGTTGTTTCAGTTTCCAGATGAATTTCATCATGTAGTTAGAACATTAATGCAAAATAATGCACAGGCAAATTTTCATGGTTTTCTATATGCAGGTTGTGTATTTAACTCTTCGCCTCTACGTTACAAACTTAGTAAATGGTATGTTAGCCTTAATGATTATCCCTTTACAATGTATCCTCCATATGTGACTGGTGGTGCTCTTCTTCTTTCTCATTCTACATTAAATAATTTATATTACACTAGCCTTTATACAAAACATTTTCGTTTTGATGATGTATATTTAGGCATAGTTGCCAAAAAAGCTGGGATTGTCCCATTTAATAATAAAAATTTTTATTTTTGGAAAAAACCTTATGATAAATTTAGTTACTCAGATGTGATTGCATCTCATGGCTATGATAATCCTGAAGACTTACAAAAGGTATGGGAAGAGCAGAGGAGTTTAGGACATGCTTGAAATATCTTAATTTATATGTTGTTCATAAACTATATAAGTACTTTTATCAAACTGAGAAATAAATGCAGTATTTATTTATTTTTAATGATATGCAGATTAACTATTTTTCAATAGCTAATTTTAAAGGGTCAGTATTAATTGTCAGAGAATAGCTTATTTAAATTAGCTTTCTTCTAGATAAGGACAATAAATCAGCTTTTGAATTAAAGACCATAATACATCTTTCCATAAAGATGAATAAAACTACTGATTAGCATAAGTGAATGATTTCAATAATCATTAGTGTTACTTTTATATTTTGAATGTTTTTATTTATTTTTTTTTTTTTGGTCATTCACACTCATGAAAAGTTGTAAAACATAATTGTAATAGCACACCGGTTCTGTGGGTGTGGACAAAACTGAATGAATAATTATATAGAATTCCAAGTTTTTTCAAGTACACCTGTCATATATTGCATCATCAAGGTTTAAAATTATGTCCTGTTTAGTTTAATGTAACTATTTGTGGTCTTATTAATCTTGAAAAACTTAAAAAAAAAGTTTATTGATATATATATACAGGGAGGTTCAAAATTCCACATACAAACTTTGAGGGGAGGTAGAGAACATCAAAATCAACCATATTCACATAGGAAAGCATGACTGGAAACTCCACCCGAGAGTGATAGGTGGCACTGTTTGGCAGTGCTCCTCCAGGTGAGCAATTGAGGCTTCTTCATTCAAGCTTTCGATGTCGTACGAAGAACATGTGTCGTTTTACGAACGTTGAGATGGCAGACGTGCACTTCGTTTACCATATTATGTATCCGACTACTATTGAACTGTTCAGTTACGCCTAATAAAGTTATTTACACTACTTACTGCCTTGTGTTATTTTTGTATCTTTGTGTCCCTGTTAGTAGTACCTTCTGGTGGCATTTCCAGTCATGCTTTCCTATGTGAATATGGTTGATTTTGATGTTCCCTACCTCCCCTCAAAGTTTGTACGTGGAATTTTGAACCACCCTGTATGTGTATGTATATATATATATGTAAATTTTTGAAATTATATTTTTATTTAAATTTTTATAAATAATGGGAAAAAGGATGTTTATATTAATCAAAAATGATCCAGATATTAGATAATGTTTGCAGTATTTGCAGATTTTTGTCTTTTTCCAGAACAGGCTTTTTCCTGGTAGTTGTAGCAATTTTTTTCTTCACTGACTATTCTCAATCAAATCATCTACATTTTTAATAAAATGAAATATAAAAATAGAGGAAAACTCATGTAAAAAAACTTTATGTAGAATTTTCACCTAGGTGTCTTTTTTTAATATTTCTTTGGTTATGTCAACTCACGGTATTTCATTGTTGAAACAGATACACTTTAATGTTTTATTTTTATGATAGTCCTATCCACAAAAGGTTGTAGACCTGTAGGACATCAGCAAAATGAGCGAAATCAACTGGAAATCTTTCTCTAGAGACAAAATATAATTCTTCTCATGATTCAGGCTTGCAGTAATCAGAGTTTCAGACCAGTTAATGAAAATCATGTACTGCTTTCAGGACGTTCACAAATATCCATGCTGCAGTGGGATGCAATCAACAGATTGTGTAGGTCAGAGACTGGAGATGTTGTTTATAGATTTGCCTAATAGATAGCATCTCTGTTTACTGTTGGTACAACCTATAGTCAATTAATGCTAGTTTCTAGCAAACTTATAGGAGTTGACCAAATGTTTATTATTATAATTAACATATGGGCAACTCCATGGAGTCCTTAGACTGGCTCATCGAGGGAGGCCCTAAACATTATGGCAAGTACTATCCAAAATTTGTTCCCAAGGATAGCCCCCTGGTTCTCCCACCACCACCACGCCTGTTTAGAAAAATGTACCCTGTATTAATCTTTTTTTTTTTTAAACCTTCAGTAATTTGTATGGCTCAATCATATCACCTCCTTTTAACCAATTTCTGTAACCCACAAATCTTCAATCTATCCTCATAAGGTGCATTCCATAGGCATACCCCTGCCTGGTCACTTGTCTCTAGATCCTTTCCATCTCCAAGAAATCCAGGTGACCAAATCTGTCTTACCAATGCCCTGTAATTTGCAATTGATTGAATGGTTACTGAGGAGCAGAGATAAGCAAGTTATTATTCAATAAATTGCTTATCTCTGCTTCTCAGCAACTAAGCAATCTGATGAGCTGTTTTAGCCACTATTGCGATATGTCTTCCAAACTTCAACTTCCTATCCAATAACATCCCCAAGTCCCTGGCTTCATCAAACAACCAAAGAGTTCCTCTCAGGTCATTTTCTCTTTATACAATTATACATAATAATACGTAACAAAAATTATACATAATAATGACAAAAGAACCAGCCTGGTTGGCTGAGTGGTTAGTGTATCTGCTCTCCAGCCAAGATTCTGTGGGTTCAAATCCTGCATAGGCATGGATGTTTGTGATTGTCTTCCACCCTCATACATTCATTCATCCAAGTATAAATACTCTCCCAATATGGACTGGGTCACCATGGGAGTAGTAGACTCAAACCTCCCACAGCGGGAGAGGCCTTCACGCTGCAGTGGGTAGAAAAATAGGCTGTTCATCATCATTGGCAAAAGAACAGCCTCATGTCATGTTACTAGTCATAGGATTCTCCTGGACTCTTCTCCTGAATAAACTGTTGTGTGATATCTCTCCATCAACCACCCTTATCTACTTGACCAACTTTATATCCATCCCCATGTCCTGCAATTTATTGATTAGAATTCCATGCAGTATACTATCAAAAGCCTTTGTGAAGTCCAGTAGTATCACTGTAAACCATTTCCCTCATACAACTCAGCTGTCACTGTATTATAAAAGGTAAGCAAGCTAGTGATTCATGATATATATATATATATATATATATATATCCTTCACAAAACTATGTTGTCCCCTATACAGTATCCCATTCCTGTATTTTACTCTTAATCAACTTCTCCAATATCTTGACCACAACTCATGAGATGCTAATCAGTCAGGAATTTGCTATGTCAGTCTTGGAGCCACCTTTATGCAGTGGAACTATTTTCACCTCCTTCCACTCCCTTGGAACTTACCCAGAGCTGAGATTTAAATTAAACAATATGGTCAAAAGCACTGTCAGTTTGCTAGCACCTTCTTGTGATACTCAAACTGGTATATCATCTAATCCCATAGCTGTATTCACATCAGGATTCTGTAATATCCTATGCACTTCTGGTTGATTTACCTCTATTTCCATATAAGCTCTTGTTACTGTGATATCTCAACCTGGATGATTTTGCAAAGTGTTCACTTAGTAATTTAACTGTTTTGTCTGATTCAGTTATCCCTCCTTACCATCAGCATTCATTTACATTATTCTGCCATTAAACATTCTTCCTTTTACTTGCAACATACTGAAATAAATTTTTGGAATTACCTTTGGCCTATACTACTAATTTCCTCTCCTATCTGATTTTGTTTTTCTTACCATATTGGTCACCCTTCTGGCCTGTGTGCTTTGTTACTGCCTCATATGTCTGTTGGTCATCTTCCTCTTTGAATTCCCTCCACAAATTTTTTCTTTTTTAGTAGCTCCTGCTTAATGATAGTATTCATCCATTTAACTCCTGCTTGATTTATCTTCCTAACTCTAGATATGAAGTCTGCTATTACTTTCCTCAAACACTTCTTTACCACCTCCCATGCACTATCAACATCCAAGCCTTGCAGTTTCTCATGCCATGTCATGTCACTGCTCCAAGCAATCCATATTGTTATACTTACTAGCCCTGTAATTCCATATCCCCTCTTAACTGAAACACATTTTGCCACCTCCCAGATCAAGATCATATAGGTGACTCTCATTATACATGCTTTGTTATCTGTATTTTTGCATATATGTGGTTTTATTTTAGTATCTAAGGACTATTGTTGTTCTCTATCCAAGGTGTGAAAGGTTCACCTAATGCACTTTATTTCCTATTTTGGTCTGCTGGGCTCAGTGGCCATGTCCATTTTTTGTCCTTACTGTCTTATTGGTGTATGTCTTTATCTGTAAATAACTCCCTTTGAGCAAGATGTCTGGAAAGAGGAAACTAAGAGTGAAAAGAAGAATGTGAAGAAAAGACCAGGGAAATCCTGTTCTTCACCTCTAAAGAATGGAATCTGAATCAATTTCATAGAGCATTGACATTCAAAGGGCCACAGGAGTGAGTAATTTTTCAGTGAGCGTCTTGCTGATACATTTCATAAGAACTCTCAGTTGTCCATGAATTTCGGTGTGAGCAGAATTAGGAAATCTCATTCTCATGCAATTGGGAAAATGGAAAAGATGCTGGCTATGAATTGAGCATCAGAACCAGCAGAACATACCTTTCTCTGGGGTGGTCATATGAGAGAAGGTGAAATTTTTTTAGAAAATCTGATGAAAGATGAAAAACAACTGACACTTTCTGCTACAAGTTGTAGATGTCTCAACCACTATAAGAGTTGCTATGCATCTACAATCTAAATATAACTGGAGAGGCTACAGCTGCAGATAACATTGTTGTTGAAAATTTTCATGATCTCTTCAAAGCAAAGGTAGCAGAAGGGGGTTATACACTGAGTGGTTACAATCAGAAGTTGAAAACTACAAGTCAAGTTTTCATTGAGATTTTGAAAAAAGCAGCCTTCAACTTGAGCATGCCAGCTAAAGAAGATGGTTAGGTTGCAGTAATTTTGAAAATAAAGAACCACTATTATAGTGGTTCTTTGTTTTATACGTACTGAATATTTTATTTACTACTCTTATGTCTTGATATGTATAATGAAAGGAGTCATTTTTTTGATTAAATTAATCTTGAAAGATTGAAGTTTTGCTCATTTGGGAACACAATCTATTATTTGAAGTCTGTTATTGTACGCATTTTCAATACATGTGAAATTCTTGAGAATGCAATCCCCACATATAAAGAGAGTTACATATATGATCACACTCACCAGTTGGCAGCAAGTTTTGGTTATAGACAAATTCTCTGATGCAATTACTTGATCAGTTATAACCAAGACTCGACAAATACATTCATCCGTGGTGAGTAGATTTTGCCAGCTGGCAGGTAGCTGCATGCTGGACAGAATAGGATATATATATATATATTTTTTTTTTTTATTTAATAAAAAAATTCTCAGTAAAATCATTTCTTAACTTGAAGAAAAAAATCAGAAGAATATGAAGTATATAAATGGCTATTCTAATACAAAAAATAATGTAACAAATTATACCAATGTGTTTTTACTGTTCTTCCTATTATTTATTGGCTTCTTCTTGGAATGATTCTCACACAATGGAAATGTCCTGTAAATAATGATGAAGCACCAAGTCACTTTATGGAACTTTCATTGACTTATTGAGACATAACATTAAAAATGTGAGGAAGGGGAAAATACATTTTTATTCGAGGTGAGTAGGATTTTGAATAATTTGTTGAGCTCTGGTTATAATCGTTCTCTTCTTTGCAACAAACGGGTTTTGGATTTAAATCTCATAGTTTGTTGGTTTCACAGAAAAGGACATGGATGTTTATGAAAGTCTTTAGGTGGTAGATGATTTTCATTACATATTAATGTTATGATTACTTGTGAAAACTGTATATATGAATTACCTTGTTAGGAACTTTTGATATACTTCCTTCTTTTCCAGGACTGCTTAAGTTTCTGCCATGAAGTTTGAATTTTTCTATACTTGCAAACAGCCTCACCAAATTCAGTCTCTTAGGCAGAATCAGTCAGTATTTTCTAGTTCTTGTTTTTATTATTATTATTACCCCAAGACCTCATGGAGTCAAAGACTCATCTGGGAGGTCCTTTTATTACACACACATCTCATCATACTGTGTCTTAAACACACTCAAACTCCTTGCAGACACCACACTCTCAGGCAAGGCATTCCAATCATTCACAACTCTGCACGAAAAAACCTGCCTCTCACTCCCCTACTCACACCCTCTTTATACAGTTTCCAGGGATGACCTCTGGTTCTCCCACTATTCTCTGTAGAACTTCTCCACCATTGATCCTATAACAACCCCTTACCAACTTGTAGATCTCTATCATATCTCTCCTCTTTCTCCTGTCCACCAGACTGCAAATTACATCTTCTCAATCTTTCCTCATACTCGACATTTCAGAGGTCAGAAACTACCTTAGTCGGTCGCCTTTGGACCCTTTCCAACATCTCTTCATCCTTCTGAAAACCCGGTGATCAAATCTGGGCACAATAATCCATGTGTGGCCTAATCAAAGCCTTATACAAAGGAACAAGAATCTCCCTACTTCTACACATCAGTGTCCTCCGCATCATTCCCAGAAGCCTTTGTGTTGTCTTCACAATTTTGGTGATGTGTCCCCTAAATTTTAGATCCTTATCCACTATCACTCCCAGATCTCTTATTTCCTCTACTTCCAACAATATATTCTTACTAAGCATAAATTCTGCATCCCATCTTTGTTTTCCAAATTTTAAAACCTCACATTTTACAACATTGAATTCACATCCCAATTTCCGTGCCCAGTCACTCAATCTATTCAAGTCTTCCTGTAAGGCCACAACATCTTCACTACACTTCATGGTTCGTCCCAACTTTGCATCATCTGCAAACAACTGAATATCTCCATCCAAATCTTCAGCTATATCATTAATATCCAAGTTAAACAGTAATGGACCTAAAACAGACCCCTGAGGCACTCCGCTAGTGACTTTCCTTTTCCTGGATATCGCTCCCCCATACACAACTTGTTGATACCTATCAGATAGCCAGTCTCCAATCCAATGCACCAATCTAATATCCAACCCCATCTGCTCTAGTTTGACTGTCAACCTATCATGAGGTACTCTATCAAAAGCCTTTGCGAAATCCAAGTATATTACTGTGTATCCTTCTCCTCTGTCCAAGGAAGTAGTCACTTTATTGTAATAAGTAAGTAGATTACTAAAACATGACCTCCCTTTAGCAAATGCATGCTGTCCATCAAAGATAATACCATTGTTATCAACCCAACTCTGGATCCTAGTTCTCATAAGCTTCTCCACAACTTAACCACCACAACTGACACACAGATAGGCCTATAGTTTGATCACCTCCTTTATGAAGTGGCACAATCTTGCCCTCCTTCCACTCCTTAGGAACTTGACCAAGTACAAGACTCGTATTAAAAAAATATGTCAAGGCAGGTGTCAACTCCCTGGCACATTCCTTTAGAATACGTGGTGATATATTATCAAGTCCCACAGCCTTATTTACATCTAGTTTACTTTTTGAACTCTAATTTTTTTTCTTAGTAATATTTGTATCTGTCTACAGTTCGTCTCTACTTGCTGCTCAGCTTTGATACTTTTTAAAACTTTTGTACATATTTTTCTTTTCATTGTGATATCTATTTTTATCCTGCTCAGAACTAAATGGTGATCCTGGTGAGAAAATGGTGATTCCCAAGACTTCTTGTATCCATTTATGTCTTGGAGTATGCATTGTACACTAGTGTAGGTAGCTCTTCCAGCAGTAATCAGTATAATACAATGAAAGCAATGACTGAATTAAAAAAAAAAAAAAACTGTAGTCAGAACTATGTAGTTATGGAAGTCATTGATAGAACAGCATGGACATTTGATGCTGGAAATGCTTGCAAATAAATTACTAGGTTTTGCAAATAAATTACTAAATCAGTGTTGAACCTTGAATAAAGAAATGTGCTAATTTATAAGGATGACTTTTCACAAATAGAAAAACAAGCATATTAGTCATTTTTATTTAAATTTAGCTGTCGGGGAATGCTTTACAAGTTTCTTTAAAAAGATAATAACTGTGATGGAGAACGAGAACCTTCATGTGATTCCATTTTATTCAGTGGCTAGTACTAAACTATGTTTGGCAAGATGAGTTTTTAATGGCACTTGTGACATAGTAATGATTATTTGACACACGTATTCACAAGAATAAAGAATAATAACTTTATTATTGCAAATAATACAGCCAGAAATTAATGGATGGTCATCAGCATAATCGCAAAATGGAGCTAGAAGAAAGAACATTAATCCTTTGCAGAACTGAGCCACATGCCAGAGTGCCCTTTGTTCTAGCTTTACCTTGTGATTGTGCTAATGCACTGATGATAGCCTGTTAATTTCTGGCCAAAATATTTGCAATAATAAAATTATTATGATCTCTATTCTTGTGAATACATGTGTCCAATAATCGAGCTTTACCATACTATAGAAACTTGTTATAACCATCACTCCCATTACAATTAAAAATAAATTATTGATACCTTTGTAGTTTGGCTACTTCTGTAATCTGGTCTTCTCTTTTTAGATTCCTAATATATTGTGATCTGGTTGGCCAAATGGATAGTGTTTCCTTTCTCTTTCTCCAACCAGTAGGTCATGGGTTGGAAACTCTGCTGTTGGCATAGATGTTTGTGAATTAACTTAATAAGTTGCAGTAATTCATTAGCTGGTTTAAGATCACCATCTATTTATTAGTCCTGAGATGGCTTGAAAAAGTTCTGCATTTGGTCTCTAAAGGAAAGTTTTTGGATTAGTTCATCCACAGTACTAATTTTGTGGATGTGGAATACATGTGAAAAAATAATATACACACCCACATGCACGCACGTACACCAGATTTGCCATTAAGATTGAATCCCATAACTCTGTTTTTGGACCTTTTTCACCAGACCACTTCATAGCATAAATTTCCGCAGGAATTCTCATTCATTTTTGGCTTAATGTTTTCTGTGGCACTCTCAGAATGATACACGTTTTTCATTAGTTTTAAAGTACCTCCAGATGTAAGTACTGTTGTCCCAATTTATGATTATTATTCTATCTAGTGAACTGCTTATCTATATTCAACTTTTATCTATGTACAAGATATCACCCCAAAATACAAATATTTTAGCTTATTCTCCCCTTAGTGTCCCTAATATTTATATTATACTGCGCCTTTCAGGGCATTTAGTTCAAGATATATAATTCAAAAACAAGGATCAAAATACAAAAATATATCTGAGCGTGAAACTATTAAACAGTCGTGACCCTCTATCTCGTAACTTAACACGTTAATTTCCCGCGTGATTAGGTTCATATGTTTTTCATGTGGTGCATTGGGCAACAATTTCAGACAACTGTTTTATCAATGAACAAAGGTTTATTAAACTCATTAGCATGGTACAATTCAATTCAATACTAAGAAAATATTTACAAAATAACATTAGCTCATCACAAGTAATTTGGCTATGATCCTATATGGGTATTGCGATCATGCCGCCATAACAAATTCAACTCATACAATCATATGTATAATCTCAGATCTAATTAACACATTAGTTAACCCTATATTAGTCTGAATACGCTATATGCTGTAGCACATGGACATATGTGATCAACTCACTCTATTTAACTATTTAAAACTATGTAGATTAAATTATCCTTTCACTGTGTTAACACATAACTTTGATATTTAAAACTTTCCTATAAGTTCTAGTAGCAAGGCTTATATGTTGGTCAAACATAACTGGTAATTAGTTTATGGAATTAACAACGCATAAAAAGTATATTAATTAAAGGTAACTTTAATGAATCATTTCTATATTTCGGCAACGTCACGTTGCCATCGTTGGGACCATAAAGATATGGTATGTGCACGCAGGCACTAACAAAAGCAAATGAGGAAGAAAGCAAGAAACTACTATTGTTCCTAAAGTCCTAATGGTTCCCTCTGGCGGGCTAATTTGGCTGTTGGGCTGAGGAACGTCAAACGATTTAGTTGTCTAGATATTTTCAACCTCATTTTGCCATATTGATGGGCCTTTCATGCAATGGGGAACGTCAGACGATTTAGTTGTCTAGATATCTTCAGCCTCATTTTGCCGTATTGATGGGCCTTTCGTGCGATGGCCTTGCTACTAGAATTATGATTGTATAAGCCTTGCTACTAGAATTATGATCATCCACGGAGATTCCATCGCACGAAAGGCCCGTCAATATGGCAAAATGAGGTTGAAGATATCTAGAACGTCTGACGTTCTTCAGCCCAATGGCCAAGACAACAAAATTAGCCTGCCAGAGGGCACCATTAGGACTTTAGGAACAATAGTAGTTTCTTGCTTTCTTCCTCATTTGCTTTTGTTAGTGCCTGCGTGCACATACCATATCTTTATGTTCCCGAAGATGGCAACGTGATGTTGCCGAAATATAGAAGTTATTCATTAAAGTTACCTTTAATTAATATACTTTTTATGCGTTGTTAATTCCGTAAACTAATTAGTTATATTTCCTATAAGTTACAATACACATGCATAAATCTCAGGACACATAATTACTTATATAATATTAAACAAGCAAACTCTTAGTATAATCAGTCATGTACTAAAGTCCTAGTATAACTTTCCTTAGTCTCTTCAACAGTTCAGTAATAGAATAATGATTACAATCACAGACGATTTTTAGTTAACATGAGATTTTTACAGTACCTTTTTTCTTCTGTTTTCTATATTGACCTCTACCTTTTTCCGATTGTACTATCCTTTTATGATCTCTCCTATAATCTGTCACTCCTAAATTCCTTTGGCATTAAACTGTGCATACGCAATCTTTACTTTTCATACTTGAATTACGGACACTTTTAGAATCATCCATACAATGGCTGTGAAACTCGCCACATGGACACCGACTTCTTTACAGATTTCCCTTTCTCATAGTTGTCACTGGATGATAAAACGCTTAGATAATACCTTCTTTCCTTTGGCTAAATGGCATTCCTTGTTTCTTACCATAGGAAATACGGAATCGAAATCCCGCTCACTTTTGTTTCCTTGTTGTAACTACGGAGATTTCCAATCCCGCCACTCGGGAAAACCACGTGAAACCTATACGAAAAAGCTTGTGAAGAAACTCTCCGGGAAAATGCCCCCCGTGGGTGGGGTTTCTAACCCTTTTATACCTTGACCCCTAATCACAGCTGTAATATATTCCTTCTTTTATTATTTAGTTCAGCAAACACTTTTTGTTATATATTTTACTTGGATGCAAGTTCTTTCTTTAAGTAATTTATGTATTAGCTCTTATACAGGGATTTTATTTTCTCTTCATGTTACACCATGATAACTGGGAATTCTACATTCTTAAGGTATCAGGGTGTAACAAAGGTCCCCCCTTTAAACAAAAAAAATTTTCTAAAAGAAATTTTTCTTACGAAGTGTTCCTCCTCTCATATATGGTTTTTTCTGGGAATGAACCTTCCATTCTCTCTAGGCCTTAGGTCATATCTGGATTGTACAAACTTTTTTTCTTCTGTCACTGGCTGTGCTTCCTTCTCTTATCTCTGTCAAACTTAACATGCATCTTATATTACTCTGTGCCTTATCCTTCTTGTAATGTATTGGATCTAATTCCATTTTCATTTGAATTATTCACAAATCTTGCACAATCTGTGAGTATGTGTGCAGCCTTCATAGCAAGAGGTAAATCCCAAACTAATAACTCACTTATTGCCCTTCTAAGCTTGAACATAAAGCATAAGAAGTCGGCATAAATAAACTGCCGCTTAGATTGTACATTTACTTTGCATCTCCTGTTCATGTTCCACCTTGAATAGTTAAAGTAACCTCTAGATCTTTCAAATCTCTCAATTAAGTTCACAGCGATTGTTCCCTGACTACTTTCCCCTAATTCCCTTTCCTCTACACTTTGATTATCTACTACTTTGACGTTTGTTACAAGGTAAGTCTCCGTCTGGCTGTTGTCTTCGGATGTTGAAGTTAATGAAGGATCAGTCTGGTTATCAATACATACTTCATTATCCCTCTTAGACTGTACACTTTGTACGATGTTAGTCTCATTTTGCATTCTGCCCTGATGTGATTTCCTAACCTTCCTTCTCTTATTATTTCTCTCTTTACCTGACCGCTTTCTTCCCATAAAGTATATTTCATTACGAGAGAAGTTGCATGAGAATTTATACTTCTCTAGAAATCTTATTCCTAAGATGATTTGTGAGCTTGGGCGAGATGTCCTAGGGAAGACCAACAAATCTTGCCAAACACTCATGTTAAATACAGGGTGTTCGGGATAAATTTGACAGTTTCGTAAGGAAAAAGAAAATCTTCTTTGTATCTATTAAATTTAATGAATTGACAAAAAACCATTACAGGCAGAGTTAATTACAATACTATCAACAAGATTTACTCAAAATAACCACCATTAGCATCGATCACAGCTTCAATTCTGCTTCGGAACCTCGAACAAGCTGATGCTACAGTCTCCCTGGGAAGGGCCGCAAAAACTGTTTTAATTTTATCCATTAACTGGGCTTTTGTATTACTGGAAGTGCGATTGGTGTCTTTTTCAACTGCGCCCCATACAAAATAATCCATGGGATTAAAGTCTGGGGAGTTTGGAGGCCAAACATTTGGACTGGTGAAGTCGTAGAAATTTTCAGACAACCATTTTTGACTTTTCCCAGAGGTGTGGCAAGGGGTCGAATCCTGCTGCCATACATACGGCCTACCATTGGCTACCCTTGTTATCCAGGGCTTGACTACAGTTAGCAACTCCACGAACAAAGCCCGAATTCCAATGCCAGGGTTCTTCAACACCTGTTCCTGCAGATTTGCGAGGAATTCTGCTGTACGAACGCAATCAGATCGTCTGCTAGGGATCTTTCTTCTTGCTACATCCTCGTAGTCACGATTGCAAGTCTCTAGTTCATGCCTGATTGTTTTTACTGTATTCAGGGAGCATTGGGCAGCAGTCGTAATATCCTTATTTTGATGGCGGGCACGAATCATCATGATACAAGTTATTCTCTTCCATGATTCAGGTGGGTTCCAGCTATCCATCCTTTCTGACATCTTGTATATGAATGAAGAAGGGTCCAAACTTTTAAATGAAGAGAAGTGTGTGTTAATACATGTAACTTACGGAAAAATATAATTAATTATAAATATGTCAAATTTATCCCGAACACCCTGTATATCTTCTTTGTTACATATATCTCTGATGTTGAGATTCCTGATAATCTAATCGGTCTCTTTAGTTTATAACCACCTCGCCATAGACAGACTTTTATTTCTTGAAGATAATCTTCAGTAATTACAGAGGCCCAGGAACCAGTATCTAGCAGTATGTTACAATAACATCCCTGTGTGTTCCCCTCGATTATCATTCTCGATCCTCTGAGATGTTCATGATTTCTTTGTCTACCTTCATAATTATGAGGAGTTTGCCCAAACTTCGACAAATGTTAGCTTGGTCCACTTTTGCTATGAGTTGCCCGGTGTTGTCCTACCTTACCCCAGTCCTGAAGATATTTTCAGGGCTGGGGTAAGTGGGAGCAAACTTTGTTTGCTCACACTTGGATAATGGATTAAACTAAATTTATTATAATCTAACCAAGTGAAAAATAAACTTCCAACATCTTATCCATTTCCACTGCTGTGTTCGAATCCAGTTGAGGAAATAATTGTAATACTTCCAAATCATTTGGTATCCCCTCATCCATCCAGCTAATGGACTTCCTGGGTTGTATACCTTACTGAAGTGATTATTTAGCAACTCAGCTATTTTTAAAGTAACTGACATGTTTTTTCACATTTACCAAGGTTGTTTTCTTTTTCCAATTAGTTGTCATGTAGGTATAAAAATTCTCTTTTGTTTCCCTCTGCCTGTAAGGCTAAGTGCTTTCATATTGTGATTTTGTCTTCTTCACCATAGCTCTTGGGTCTGGTTATCACCCTTCTCTTAGTACTAGATCCACATTTTCTTCTTATGCAGTTCCTGCTTAAAAATTCATCCATTTAACTGCTGTGTAATTTGTTCTCCTGACTTTAGATGCAGTCACAGCTTTTTATAGGCATCCTTTGACCACTAGCCATGCACTGCTGATGTTTATCGGTGACTTTTGTAACCTTAATTTATTAGGATAAGAGTTGGTTTTATGAAATATATTTTGTCTATAAATTGTGTGTTCTGATAGCCTGTTTGAGAAAATGGTTTGAATGATAAAAAAAATGAAAAATTAGTTGTACTGAGTGAGTTCGCACGTTTACACAGAGTAATACATAGGGCGAATCAGCAGTTGGAGCGATTGCAAAGCTCTTTCCCAAGCGCCTCAGCTAACGGAAATAAGCAAGTGAATGAAAGGAAAAATAAGCGTATGATTGGGAGTGTTTCAGAAATGAAGGAAAGAGTGTTGTGCGGTGACTCGTTAGTAAGAGGTGTGATAGATGAGAGTTTGACTAAATTGTACTTACCGGGTGAGAAAATTAAGGATGTAAGTGTGAGAGTATTAGAGCACAAAAGCAGAGGGTGAAAGAAATGATAGTCGTGGTGGGAACGAATGATTTGAAAGGAGATAAATTTGATATGAGAGAGGACTTGAAGGAATTATTAGAGGTAGCAAAAGAAAAGAGGGACAGAGTTAGGATAGTGAGTCTGTTGCCGTGGTATGACAGAGAAGAGTTTAGGAGGGCCATAATTGCAAATGACTTTATGTGCAGGTTATGCAGATGGTGTGGAGTGAGTTTGATGAGCAAAAGGATTTGTACAAGATGGATGGCTTGCATTTGAATGGATTTGGTGTGTGAAGACTGGAAAAAGTGTTGCTGAATGAAGTGGATGTGCAAAATCAAGGAAACTAGAACTATTAAGGGGGGAGGGGATTGGATATGCAGACATCAGTGAGGCAGTTGAGTGTAAGTATGTATATAATGTGCCTGAGCCAGTATGTAGGACAAGAAATCAGAATGGGATAGTTAGTATAACGCATCAAGATAGGGGTGGGACAAATGGACCTCTGCATTTCATGTATACTAATGCTAGGAGTATTAGGAACAAGAAGGAAGAATTTTTGGCCTTGGTCGGCTCTTCCTGGCCATAGGTTATTGGCATTAGTGAAACCTGGCTGACAGAAGATGATGTAGTTAGTGGGATAGAATGTGTAGGTTATAGTGTGTTCAGGAGGGATAGAGAGAATAAAATGGGGGGAAGAGTGTTATTGATGATAGCTGATGAACTGCAGCCAAGGAGAATAGAAGTTGTATTGCAGGATAGTGAAAAGAGCTCATTTGAGTCTATTTGGTGTGAGATTGAGACTAGCAGAACAAAATATACAGTTGGGTGCTGCTATAGACCAGGTGATGAATAGATGGTGGAGATAGTATGCATAAGCAAATTGATGAAATGAGTGGAAGGAGGGTAATTATTATGGGGGATTTCAACTATGGTAACATTGATTGGAAGGAGGAGAGGACACATGTGAGGAAGGAACTGGATTTTATTCAGGTATTAAGGGATAACTATCTGAGACAGCATGAAATGGAAAATACTAGGGGTTCGAGAGTGCTTGACCTAATAATTGCATCTGAGAATTTGGCTGTAACGAATATGACCACATTGCCACCAATTGGTGAAAGTGATCATAGGATCTTGACTTGGGAGGTGGCTAAAGGTGTGGAATTTACAATTAAGACAGGGTACATGTGGAATTATCGGGCTGGTAAGTATGACAAGCTTAGAAGTTTGATTGGTTCAGTGCCATGGCATGTAAAACTGCAAGCGCTGGATGTTGATAGTGCATGGGAAGTGGTCAAGGAGCATTTGCAGGAGGTTATGGCTGACTGTATACCTAGAGTCCGAATAGTAAATCAAGTAGGGGTTAAATGGATGAATAACACCATTAAGCTTGAGTTGCAAAAAAAACAAACAAACAACTGTGGAAGGAATTTAAGGAGAAAGGTGACCTGCAGGTACATGAACGGTATAAAGTGAAGGCCAGAAGGGTAATGAGTGTGGTAAGAAAAACAAGAGCAGATTATGAAAGAAAATTAGCCATGCAAGCTAAAGAGAATCCCAAACAGTTCTTTTAATATGCTGCAAGTAAAAGGAAAACTGTACATGGCAGAATGATTTTAAGGAATGCAATAGTAAGGAGGTCACTGAATCAGTTGATATAGTGGAATTACTGAGTGAGCACTTTGCAACAAGAGTATATCATCCAGGTGGTGACATTGAAGGAATGAAGGAACCATTAGTTTATACAGGAATTGTGGTGAATGAAGTGGAGGTGAATAGTCTATTACAGAACCTTAATGTGAATGCATCTGTGGGATTGGATGGTATACCAGCACGTGTTTTACGTCAGATTGTTTAATCTGAGTCTTGGGTCTGGTTTAGTCCTGAAGGGGTGGAAAGAGGGGAAAATAGTTCTACTGCATAAAGGAGGATCCAAGACTACTGTTGCAAATTACCGACCGATCAGGAGTCGTCAAGTTCTTGGAAAAAGTAGTCAAGGGGGAAATACAGGAATGGATTGATGAAAATGAGATACTGTATGGGGGGGGGGGGGGCTGCATGGTTTTGTGAAGAGTAGATCATGCCTCAGTAACTTGCTCAGGTTTTATAACACAGTGACGGCTGAAGTTGATAAGGGTAATGGGTTTACAGTGATACTGCTGGACCTGGCTAAGGCCTTCGACAGAATACCACATGGAATTCTAATCTGTAAACTGCAACATATGGAATGGATATAAGGTTGGTGAGGTGGATAGGAAGGTGGTTGATGAAGAGATATCAGAAGGTAGTTTACTCAGGAGTAGAGTCCAAAAGACGGCTTGTGACTAGTGGTGTACCCCAGGGTTCTGTTCTTGGACTACTGCTGTTTAATTTGTTCATTAACGATATAGGGAAGGATCTGAGAGGAACTGTTCATTTTTTCGCTGATGATGCAAAGTTGGGTAGGGCAATAGTGAATGCAGAAGATGTCAAAATTTTGCAGGGTGATTTGGATAGATTGGAGGTCTGGGCTAAGGAGAATGGATGTCAATTTAATGTTGCAAATGTAAGGTTATGCATTTTGGGGTGAAAAGATTAACAGCAGTATATCACATTGGTGGAACCGTACTCCAGGAGATTGACGAGGCCAGGGATTTGGAGGTGTTGGTGGATAGGGAGTTGAAGTTTAGGGGGCACATTGCAAAAGTGGCTAAATCAGCTCATCAAATCACTTGGATGCCGAAGAATACTTTGATGAGCAGAGACAAGCAAGTTATTGTTCCTCTGTATTGAGCCTTGATAAGACCCTTCTCGACTACTGTGCCCAGATTTGGTCACCTAGGTTTCTTCTTGATGGGGAGGAGGTTGAGAGGATCCAGAGGCAAGTGACCAAGATGATAGCAGGTCTATGGAATGAACCTTAGGAGAACAGGTTGAAGATTTGTGGGTTGCAAAAATTGGTTGATAGGCAGAAAAGGGGAGATATGATTGAGACATTCAAATTGCTGAAATGTTTCTATAGGATTAATTCAGAGGATATTTTTGAGAAGAGGACTGGTGGTAGGAGCCTAGGGGACATCCATGGAAGCTGGGCAAGAGTGTGGTGAGTAAGGGTGTTAGAGCTAGGTTTTTACTTTTAGAGTGGTGAATTAGTGGA